>NW_018404533.1:597463-613695 GCF_002113885.1 Mizuhopecten yessoensis
GGGGGGGGCAAAATTTGTTATGGTTTATAATGGCAAATGATACTTTGAATATTACATGTTGATAACTTGATTGGAATTATAACCCTAAGTTGACAGTTTGATACTTTGTAAATTTTGAGCCATCCCTACCCCCAAGGGCTGTAGGGTGGGGCCCAATGGAGTCTGTGTGCTAAGATAAAATTTCTTCGTTTTCCTTGTTTAGAATCAGAGGTGCTAGTTTCAAATACGTTTCAGTCTTAAATCTGCATGCTAGATATTGAATGAGGTGGTTTTATTGTTTTTCGTCACTTTGAATAATATTTCTGTTCATGTTAAAAACAAAAATCAACTCTCTGTATAAATATATCAGGTGACCGTTAAGGCCCATGGGCCTCTTGTTACATGAATAGTTGTCATTTGTCTGACACTAGTCACCAAAACATCACACATAAACAAAAAGGAGTTTTCACACTGTTTTGTTATGATAACTAACACTGTTATATATTATAATAACTAACACTGTTATATTATAATAACTAATAACTAACACTGTTATATTATTATAACTAATACTGTTATATTATTATAACTAACATTGTTATATTATGATAACTAACATTGTTATATTATAATTACTAACACTGTTATATTATAATTACTTAAACTGTTTTGTTATGATTACTTACATTGTTATATGATAATAACTAACACTGTTATATCATTATAACTAACACTGTTATATTATAATAACTTACACTGTTATATTATAATTACCTAAACTGTTATATTATAATAACTAACAATGTTATATTATAATAACTAACACTGTTATATTAAAATTACTTAAACTGTTTTGTTATGGTAACTAACATTGTTATATTATAATAACTAACACTGTTATATTATAATAACTAACACTGTTATATTATAATAACTAACATTGCTATATTATAATAACTAACACTGTGCTACATTATAATTACTTAAACTGTTTTGTTATGATAACTAACATTGCTATATTATAATAACTAACACTGTTATATTATAATTACCTAAACTGTTTTGTTATGATAACTAACATTGTTATATTATAATAACTAACACTGTTATATTTTAATTACTGAAACTGTTTTGTTATGATAACTAACATTGTTATATTATAATTACTAACACTGTTATATTATAATTACTTAAACTGTTTTGTTATGATTACTTACATTGTTATATTATAATAACTAACAATGTTATATTATAATTACTTAAACTGTTTTGTTATGATAACTTACATTGTTATATTATAATTACTAACACTGTTATATTATAATTACCTAAACTGTTTTGTTATGATAACTAACATTGTTATATTATAATAACTAACACTGTTATATTATAATTACCTAAACTGTTAGATTATAATAACTAATATTGTTATATTATAATAACCTAAACTGTTATATTATAATAACCAACATTGTTATATTATAATAACTAACACTGTTATATTATAATTACTTAAACTGTTTTGTTATGATAACTAACATTGTTATATTATAATTACTAACACTGTTATATTATAATTACCTAAACTGTTTTGTTATGATAACTTACACTGTTATATTATAATTACCTTAACTGTTTTGTTATGATAACTAACAGTGTTATATTATAATAACTAACACTGTTATATTATAATAACTTAAACTGTTTTGTTATGATAACTTACATTGTTATATAAGATAATCTTATATTGTTTCATTTTGTAACTAACACTGTTATATCATAATAACTAACACTGTTATATTATAATAACTAACACTGTTATATCATAATAACTAACACTGTTATATTATAATAACTAACACTGTTATATCATAATTACTAACACGTTTTGTTACTAACACTGCAAACTTTTGTTTATTCACAGTTGCTTATACGTCTGTTCGTGAAGGAAGTCTTAGAAAAAGTACGGTCCTATTAGGTTTCCATACATCTCCTGCAGAAAGTCTGGTTCTTGCATGCGTACATACATCTGGTGCAGAAGTCTATGTCCGTGCATGCCTACAAACATCTAGTCCCGTTCCTCGCATGGCCATTTATTCCTAGCTCAGCTTCGGGTGTTTTTATACAACATGTGTTCCAACGGACTTCAAGCCTTCTAGTCCACCCGTGGATTCATTCTGAGCATTACGTCTAAACAACCTTATACATATATGCATATCGACACCTTGTTTCTATTTCTGTCTTGCACGTGACTGTATCAACTTAATGTTTCTAAATCTAGATCCGGATATTCTGTTTTCTATCAATGTGAATATCTAAAAGTAACAATGTCATCATCAAAAACATGCAAGAATGTATGGGTATTTGAAAAATAAAATGAATTAGGAATCTGATGTTTAATAACTTTGTTAATCTCTAAAATGTACATGTTGTGATATATGAATCATACCGTGAGATACAAACTGTGTTATACACCCCATGCTATCGAATGACATGATATATGATATAAAAATAAGGACCTATGTCTTTATCACAATACCTTGCGATATGAAGGTTATAGACTAATATCGAACCGAAGACGCATGTCATTCTATCAGGTTCATAAAACTAGGTATTGACCTCGACAAAAGTCCATAGTTAATATAGATGTATCAAATCTGTATCAAAAGTCATGTTTTTAAAAGATGATTCAAGCACTTACACAAACTCACCTCTTTCGATTCATACTGAAGGAAAAATCATACAAAATCTTTGTTCATTTGTGGTTTTCATGTGGTCAAACAAAAATTATCTGTTTTACCTTGGGGCTTCCATTAGTTACCATTGTATTCAGCTATGTATGTCTCTGTGCCGTCTATATTTCATTTCACAATTTGCTTGCATACTTCAAGTGATCTTTTGTATTTCGCTCAATAAATTTATCTATGTATCTGCACTCCTGACGTACCAGTTTTGTTGAATGATATGACGAAAATTGCTTTCCTGATCTGCTGTCATTGTGTAACCAGACACTGGCTGACCTGTTAGGCGGGCTCATACTCGATTGAAATAAATTTCACAACTCTTGGCTAACCGCATCGGGTAGGCCCATTTATGTTAACTTTATTTCAGTAGCCTCTTTTTTGCCACGCGTCTTTTATATATGTCTNCTATCAAGCTAACATTGTATAAACCTTGATGTTAGTATTAACGTGGGGCATGTGTATCCTATCAAGCTAACATTGTATAAACCTTGATGTTAGTATTAACGTGGGGCATGTGTATCCTATCAAGCTAACATTGTATAAACCTTGATGTTAGTATTAACGTGGGGCATGTGTATCCTATCAAGCTAACATTGTATAAACCTTGATGTTAGTATTAACGTGGGGCATGTGTATCCTATCAAGCTAACATTGTATAAACCTTGATGTTAGTATTAACGTGGGGCATGTGTATCCTATCAAGCTAACATTGTATAAACCTTGATGTTAGTATTAACGTGGGGCATGTGTATCCTATCAAGCTAACATTGTATAAACCTTGATGTTAGTATTAACGTGGGGCATGTGTATCCTATCAAGCTAACATTGTATAAACCTTGATGTTAGTATTAACGTGGGGCATGTGTATCCTATCAAGCTAACATTGTATAAACCTTGATGTTAGTATTAACGTGGGGCATGTGTATCCTATCAAGCTAACATTGTATAAACCTTGATGTTAGTATTAACGTGGGGCATGTGTATCCTATCAAGCTAACATTGTATAAACCTTGATGTTAGTATTAACGTGGGGCATGTGTATCCTATCAAGCTAACATTGTATAAACCTTGATGTTAGTATTAACGTGGGGCATGTGTATCCTATCAAGCTAACATTGTATAAACCTTGATGTTAGTATTAACGTGGGGCATGTGTATCCTATCAAGCTAACATTGTATAAACCTTGATGTTAGTATTAACGTGGGGCATGTGTATCCTATCAAGCTAACATTGTATAAACCTTGATGTTAGTATTAACGTGGGGCATGTGTATCCTATCAAGCTAACATTGTATAAACCTTGATGTTAGTATTAACGTGGGGCATGTGTATCCTATCAAGCTAACATTGTATAAACCTTGATGTTAGTATTAACGTGGGGCATGTGTATCCTATCAAGCTAACATTGTATAAACCTTGATGTTAGTATTAACGTGGGGCATGTGTATCCTATCAAGCTAACATTGTATAAACCTTGATGTTAGTATTAACGTGGGGCATGTGTATCCTATCAAGCTAACATTGTATAAACCTTGATGTTAGTATTAACGTGGGGCATGTGTATCCTATCAAGCTAACATTGTATAAACCTTGATGTTAGTATTAACGTGGGGCATGTGTATCCTATCAAGCTAACATTGTATAAACCTTGATGTTAGTATTAACGTGGGGCATGTGTATCCTATCAAGCTAACATTGTATAAACCTTGATGTTAGTATTAACGTGGGGCATGTGTATCCTATCAAGCTAACATTGTATAAACCTTGATGTTAGTATTAACGTGGGGCATGTGTATCCTATCAAGCTAACATTGTATAAACCTTGATGTTAGTATTAACGTGGGGCATGTGTATCCTATCAAGCTAACATTGTATAAACCTTGATGTTAGTATTAACGTGGGGCATGTGTATCCTATCAAGCTAACATTGTATAAACCTTGATGTTAGTATTAACGTGGGGCATGTGTATCCTATCAAGCTAACATTGTATAAACCTTGATGTTAGTATTAACGTGGGGCATGTGTATCCTATCAAGCTAACATTGTATAAACCTTGATGTTAGTATTAACGTGGGGCATGTGTATCCTATCAAGCTAACATTGTTACTCCTTCCTAAGCTTCCCCATCAAATGATGTGTTATTAAAGTTAATTTCATTGATAAAGATAAAAAAAAATGTAAAAAAAAATATATATATATAAAATTTGTGTTACTCTTTTTACAGTATTTTTAGTGTTCAAAAAATTTGAACGACATTTTTCAACCTTTAATAATTTTGTCAATAAGCAAGATAAAAAAAAAAAAGATAAAATGTCACCATTATGCATGTAATTCATTAGTTTTGTTTTGAAATTACACAAAAATTAAAATTTGCACTAATCACTGATTAAGGTGATCACCTTTTGAACACCTGGGCCCTGGTATATATTTACATTCTTAAGCATGCAATGGTATTCAGTGGTGTAGTGTCCGCTTCTATGTTACGAGAAATTTCAGGTTTAACTTGCCTATATATGAATTTCACAGATATTAAAAAAAATAAAATCCCAAAGTAAACAGATTGTTACTGGTACAGGGTCGTAAACGAGGGATCCTGCACACCAGACTCACAATAACAATAAAACAAACAATACAAGTTTATAATGGTCAGATATGTTACCCCTCTCTAGTTAGATATTAAATTTCATGTGTATCATGGTTAATTACAGATGAGCGATAAACGCCTAATGGGTCTCTTATTCAAAATGGACGATCTGGATTTAATTTGAATAACGTGGTATGTCAGCATGAGTCACGTTCACTAATTGAAATTTATTCGGCTTATAATGACACAAATTCTCCATTTTATCATAAACGATATTATATTTTGATGTTTTCGTTGGGTGCTTGTCATTCCCACATTGTTATGATGATATATAAATGTAGTGGAAGGGATGCCTCATTCAGGTGGTACGTATAACGTCGTAGAATTGTGTATCAAGAAATTATGCAAATAAATTAACAAGAGTGGTTGGTTGGCGCAGTGAATAGTACACTTGCCATACACCAAGGGCGTATGGGATCACCTGCCAGATTACGTAGGTTTTCTCCAGGTACTCCGGTTTCCCGCGCAATAAATCCGGGCCTACAGCAGTGCTTTCACATAAGTTGAAATGACTTGTTTTCACAATTGTTGTAAAAGAAATAGAGTTTATATATTTATATAGTATGCAAGTTATGTAATTTACTAATCAAACTATTAAAATGTTGATATTATTATTGCTCATCTTATCTGATTTATTGTTCATCTCACTTTGAATTAATGTGTGTTTAAGTTTCCCTATGTTGGCACAACGAGTTACAGGAATTGAAGGCAGGTACAGGTGACCGGTAATAAACTCAGATTAAGACGTAAAGGCTACAGGTAGTTAACGCTGGTGAGATCGAGGAAAATTCGGCCCTTTTTTAAAGTCCGTTTTGGGAAGTATGGCAGCACGTCCGTTTTTGAACATTATCTAATTTTCCCTGTCGGATTATCGGATGGCCAAACGAGCCCCGCCATGGGATGAGTTCGGAGGGGCATTCGGGGAAATTCGGCCCCATTGAAATCAGCTTAATTATGACGTTATAAAGCATGCAACGTCAGATTTTACCGCCAATTTTACGACTTTGTATGTGTCACATGGGCCGAACTTGCCACGGTATCATTGGCCGAAACTGTCCGGGCTCAAATTGATATTTCAACAAGTTCTTATCGCACAGCAATATGGTAGTGAGTGCTTGACTTGGCTTTTATGTATATCATTTGAAGCTGTCAGTGTGTTACACGTTTGACCGTAAAAATAGCAATTCCTTTTACAGAAAGTTCGCATAACTAGAAAAGAGATCATGATTTTCTTTCTACCCTCCCAAAAGTAATATTCTCCTGTTTAGTAATTTTAAATTAGAGTTTTCCTCGCCATTGTTTCGTGTGAATGCCCAGCCAACTAAACTGCTAAGATCTTTAAAGTTGTAAATATTAGCTCAAAAACAAAAATATCAGGGGTGGCCGAACTTGCCCCGGTCTCCCGTATGTAGATTTTTTGTATCGTTGATGATTGGTAAAAATGTATTAAAGAACACCGGTAAACATAAATTAATTTGAACCCTATTACAGGTTACAAACACTCAATCCCGACACCACGGCGTCAAATTTATCGAAAAGCGTTTTAAAGTTACTTTTGATGAAGGTTATTACATCACGGTTCTGATAACTAACGTTGAAACTGTATGAATGAGTACAATTTGTCGTATAGATGTTGATTATGTGGCCAATGTTATTATACCGAGTCTTATCTGCATTATCAGCAGGAATATTATAAATACATATCGTCATGTATTGTTTTATTTGTTGTTTATTAAGATTTGCAATGATAAGATCGCAGAGTGTTGTTGTGTTAATTGTATGTGAAACATATGATTGAGTTATGTGTGACAGTGTTTGGTCAGTGTATAAGTTTATTGTTTGTGACAGTGTTAGATCAGTGTATAAGTTTATTGTTGGTGACAGTGTTCGGTCATTGTGTAAGTTTATTGTTTGTGACAGTGTTAGATCAGTGTATAAGTTTATTGTTGGTGACAGTGTTCGGTCATTGTAAAAGTTTGTTGTGTGTGACAGTGTTTGGTTAGTGTATACGTTTATTGTGTGTGACTGTTTGGTCAGTGTATAGGTTTATTGTGTGTGACAGTGTTTGGTCAGTGTATAAGTTTGTTCTGTGTGACAGTGTTTGGTTAGTGTATACGTTTATTGTGTGTGACAGTGTTTGGTCAGTGTATAACTTTGTTGTGTGTGACAGTGTTTGGTCAGTGTATAAGTTTGTTGTGTGTGACAGTGTTTGGTCAGTGTATAAGTTTGTTGTGTGTGACAGTGTTTGGTCAGTGTATAAGTTTGTTGTGTGTGACAGTGTTTGGTCAGTGTATAAGTTTGTTGTGTGTGACAGTGTTTGGTCAGTGTATAAGTTTGTTGTGTGTGACAGTGTTTGGTCAGTGTATAAGTTTGTTGTGTGTGACAGTGTTTGGTCAGTGTATAAGTTTGTTGTGTGTGACAGTGTTTGGTCAGTGTATAAGTTTGTTGTGTGTGACAGTGTTTGGTCAGTGTATAAGTTTGTTGTGTGTGACAGTGTTTGGTCAGTGTATAAGTTTGTTGTGTGTGACAGTGTTAGATCAGTGTATAAGTTTGTTGTGTGTGACAGTGTTAGATCAGTGTATAAGTTTGTTGTGTGTGACAGTGTTAGATCAGTGTATAAGTTTGTTGTGTGTGACAGTGTTAGATCAGTGTATAAGTTTGTTGTGTGTGACAGTGTTAGATCAGTGTATAAGTTTGTTGTGTGTGACAGTGTTAGATCAGTGTATAAGTTTGTTGTGTGTGACAGTGTTAGATCAGTGTATAAGTTTGTTGTGTGTGACAGTGTTAGATCAGTGTATAAGTTTGTTGTGTGTGACAGTGTTAGATCAGTGTATAAGTTTGTTGTGTGTGACAGTGTTAGATCAGTGTATAAGTTTGTTGTGTGTGACAGTGTTAGATCAGTGTATAAGTTTGTTGTGTGTGACAGTGTTAGATCAGTGTATAAGTTTGTTGTGTGTGACAGTGTTAGATCAGTGTATAAGTTTGTTGTGTGTGACAGTGTTTGGTCAGTGTATAAGTTTGTTGTGTGTGACAGTGTTAGATCAGTGTATAAGTTTGTTGTGTGTGACAGTGTTAGATCAGTGTATAAGTTTGTTGTGTGTGACAGTGTTAGATCAGTGTATAAGTTTGTTGTGTGTGACAGTGTTAGATCAGTGTATAAGTTTGTTGTGTGTGACAGTGTTAGATCAGTGTATAAGTTTGTTGTGTGTGACAGTGTTAGATCAGTGTATAAGTTTGTTGTGTGTGACAGTGTTTGGTCAGTGTATAACTTTGTTGTGTGTGACAGTGTTTGGTCAGTGTATAAGTTTATTGTGTGTGACAGTGTTTGGTTAGTGTATAACTTTGTTGTGTGTGACAGTGTTTGGTTAGTGTATAAGTTTGTTGTGTGTGACAGTGTTAGATCAGTGTATAAGTTTGTTGTGTGTGACAGTGTTAGATCAGTGTATAAGTTTGTTGTGTGTGACAGTGTTAGATCAGTGTATAAGTTTGTTGTGTGTGACAGTGTTTGGTCAGTGTATAAGTTTGTTGTTTGTGGCTGACAGAGCGTTCTTTCTTGTTTGATACTTATACATTCATTTGTCAATTATAATTTGATTTTGCTTCTTATATGTTCTATATATATATAGATAATATTGATAATTTTTCTTTTTATATATATACATATAGATAATAAATAATGATTCGTTCAAACCTTTAAATACGCCTGGTCTAAATACAGTATTTCCTTTCAATAAATAACGCATTCAATACATTGGCCTTTTTCTAAATATTTAATAATTTAGTGATTCCATAAATTAGGTAAATTCAGACATTGTCTCATATCAATGTATTGGATTATTTCAGACATAAGGTATTATCATAAATCATGTATTCCGTCTTTTCGTATTGCAGAGTTATCTTCTTTTGTGAGCAGGTATTGATTGTTACGTCATGACAAAATGTATTCAAATATGAAGGTATCAGTTGGATTACTTTTGTTATAATTCTTTTATATTACCTGGGAAACCAGGTAAAGGAATGAGGATTAATTTAGCGAATTTCACTAACATAATTTAAGTCATTGTACGTCATATGTTCCTGTGGTTACCAGATTTTTTTCGAAGAAATAGAAATATTTTAGACGAAGATAAAAAGTCAACTTTTTAAACGGTTCTGCTTATGGTTAAATGGCAAAATTTTGTCGATGGGTTGATTTTTTATCTATCATTTTTTAAATGGGCCTATCTGGCCTTTACCTCACGTGAACAAACCAGCTATTGTCTTATGTAAGATAAATAAAAAAACATATTTGAAACATGTCTTTGATTTCTTCTTTTGTAATTTGAGATGAAGTTTCACGTGACCTTTGACGATTGCCTTTTGTCCGTCATGCGTCAAATGTCCGTACACAATTAACATTTTTGAAAAAAATAAATAAAACATGCTGCACCGATCTTAATAAAACTTTGTTGCAGTAAACAATCATAGTTAAAGAACACAAAAAAACATTTGAAAAATAACATAATACAATATAACGATACATGTACATAGAACGCTGGTGACAATGACAACTTAGACGGAATTAAAGTCCAACAATTTATTACACGAAATAGAAAACATATAACAGCAAGACACGTGGTGGCCAAAGTGGGTTAAGCCTCCATTAAATTACATCATTCCTAATTGACCCTATTTAAGTTTGTACAACAATAATTAAAAGGATATTGACTCGGTTGTAATGCTGTAATATTCCTGAGAGGATACAGGATCGTATGACAAACTCACGCCAGGTCTTTTCAACCTCGATGTGATTGACATCTGCCAGAGCTTTCTGAAAATGTAAATCTACGATGTTCTCACTCGTCAGCATCACACATCTGACGAAACTGTTCCGGCCTAGTTACAAAACTGTCCATACGGTCATAACAATTGATCATTGATTGATGCTGTTGCAGTATTTTGTGAATGGTACCTGTACACGAAACAGCGTTATCTGTAGCCTACTGATACCGTGATCGTATTGTGTTTTGGGTAAGCGATACTGCGCTGTCCGTGGTCACATCAGTCGACATGTTTTATGTTGTTTCTAGAAAGGTGCACACACACTGTAGACTTTCCAATATAAATGGTATTTGTTGACGACGTCCCCAGACAAACAGTCTTGGTTTCTTTTTTAAGCTGATACTCTGAGTTCACCTTCTACTAGCTTAGCTGTGATTTCTAATGTAGAGCTAAGACAACATGTGATTATGTCTTCCCGTTTGATCGAGTCGACGTTTGCTTGAGCCATCTGTATGCAGATGAAGACTAACAATAATTATACATATTGTCACGCATCAATGATCTCCTCTACATTATCCGGTATAAATGATCAACATTCTTTGTTTATATCCCCAAATAACTTACATTGTTACCTCCACAAATACCATGTATTGTTTACCTCCACAAATACCTTGTATTGTTTACCTCATCAAATACCTTGTATTGTTTACCTTCACAAATACCTTGTATTGTTTATCCGCACAAATATCTTACATTGTTTATGTCCACAAATACCTTGCATTGTTTACGTCCAAAAATACCTTGTATTGTTTACCTCCACAAATATTTTGCATTTTTAACCTCCACAAATACTCGTATATATTGTTTACCTCCACAAATACCTTGCATTGTTTACCTCCACAAATATCTTGCATTTTTAACCTCCACAAATACTCGTATATATTGTTTACCTCCACAAATATCTTACATTGTTTACCTCCACAAATACCTTGTAATGTTTACCTCCACAAATACCTTGCATCGTTTACCTCTACAAATACCTTACATTGTTTACCTCCACAAATACCTTACATTGTTTACCTCCACAAATATCTTACATTGTTTACCTCCACAAATACCTTGTATTGTTTATGTCCACAAATACATTGTATTGTTTACCTCCACAAATACCTTGTAATGTTTACCTCCACAAATACCTTACATTGTTTACGTCCACAAATACCTTGTATTGTTTATGTCCACAAATACATTGTATTGTTTACCTCCACAAATACCTTGCATTACCCTGTAGTTTACTTCCACAAATACCTTGCATTGTTTACCTCCACAAATACCTTGTATTGTTTATCCGCACAAATGTCTTACATTGTTTACCTCCACAAATATCTTACATTGTTTACCTCCACAAATACCCTGTAGTTTACTTCCACAAATACCTTGCATTGTTTACCTCCACAAATACCTTACATTGTTTACGTCCACAAATACCTTGTATTGTTTACCTCCACAAATACCTTGCATTTTTTACCTCCACAAATACCTTGTATTGTTTACCTCCACAAATACCTTGTATTGTTTATCCGCACAAATATCTTACATTGTTTACGTTCACAAATACCTTGTATTTTTAACCTCCACAAATACCTTACATTGTTTACGTCCACAAATACCTTGTATTGTTTACCACCACAAATACCTTGTATTGTTTACTATCACAAATACCTTGGATTGTTTACCTCTACAAATACCTCTCCAGTCTATTGTGTTGCTGGTAACAATTCCACACAGTACGATTTAATGACCTGTAAAACTGATTCTGACATCCCTTCTCTACCCCTATCTAGCGCTAAAGGCGTAGTTCTGAAGTTTGAAAATGAAGTAAACTGAACAAATGATATTTTCAAAAAACTACCGGGAACACTAAACGTTTTATCATTTTGCAAATAACCATGTCCATGTTGAAAATTATCTGATAAATATGATGTCTTACATTGTTTACCTTCACAAATACCTTGTATTGTTTACCTCCACAAATACCCTGCAGTTTACCACCACAAATACATTACCTTGTTTACCTTCACAAATACCTTACATTGTTTACCTTCACAAATGCCTTAAATTGTTTACCTCCACAAATACATTGTATTGTTTATCTTCACAAATACCTTGAATTGTTCATCTCCACAAATACCTTGTATTGTTTCCCTTCACAAATACCTTACATTGTTTTCGTCCACAAATCCCTTGTATTGTTTACCTCCACAAAAACCTTGTATTGTTTACCTCCACAAGTACCTTGTAATGTTTACCTCCACAACTACCTTGTATTGTTTACCTCCACAAACACCTTGTATTGTTTACTCCACAAATTCCTTACCATGTTTACCCTCACAAATACCTTGTATTGTTTACCACCACAAATACCTTGAATTGTTCATCTTCAAAAATACCTTGTATTGTTTACCTTCACAAATACCTTACATTGTTTTCGTCCACAAATACCTTGTATTGTTTACCTCCACAACTACCTTGTATTGTTTACTCCACAAATACCTTATATTGTTTACCTCCACAAATACCTTGTATTGTTTACCTCCACAACTACCTTGTAATGTTTACCTCCATAAGTACCTTACCAGGTTTACCCTCACAAATACCTTGTATTGTTAACCTCCACAAACACCTTGTATATACCTTGCATCGTTTACCTCCACAAATACCCTGTATTGTTTACCCTCACAAATTCCTTGTATTGTTTAGCTCCACAAATACCTTGCATTTTTTACCCCCACAAATACCTTGCATTTTTTACCCCCACAAATACCTTGCATTTTTTACCCCCACAAATACCTTGCATTTTTTACAATACCTTGTATTGTTTACCTCCACAAATACCTTGTATTGTTTACCCTCACAAATACCTTGTATTGTTTACTACCAAAAATACCTTGTATTGTTTAGCTCCACAAATACCTTGCATTTTTTACAATACCTTGTATTGTTTACCTCCACAACTACCTTGTGTTGTTTACCTCCACAAACACCTTGAATTGTTTACTCCACAAATACCTTATATTGTTTACCTGCACAAATACCTTGTATTGTTTACTACCAAAAATCCCTTGTATTGTTTAGCTCCACAAATACCTTGCATTTTTTACAATACCTTGTATTGTTTACCTCCTGTTTACCTCCACAAATACCTTGTATTATTTACCTCCACAAATACCTTGTAATGTTTACCTCCACACCTACCTTGTATTGTTTACCTCCAAATACATTGTATTGTTTACCTCCACAAGTACCCTGTAGTTTACCTCCACAAATACCTTGTATTATTTACCTCCACAAATACCTTGTATTATTTACCTCCACAAATACCTTGTATTATTTACCTTCACAAAAACCTTGTATTGTTTACCTCTACAAGTACCTTGTAATGTTTACCTCCACAACTACCTTGTCTTGTTTACCTCCACAAACACCTTCTATTGTTTACTCCACAAATACTTTGTATTGTTTACCTCGACAAATACCTTGTAATGTTTACCTCCATAAATACCTGGTATTGTTTACTCCACAAAAACCTTGTATTGTTTACCTCTACAAGTACCTTGTAATGTTTACCTCAACAACTAACTTGTATTGTTTACCTCCACAAGTACCCTGTAGTTTACCTCCACAAATACCTTGTATTATTTACCTCCACAAATACCTTGTATTATTTACCTCCACAAATACCTTGTATTATTTACCTTCACAAAAACCTTGTATTGTTTACCTCTACAAGTACCTTGTAATGTTTACCTCCACAACTACCTTTTATTGTTTACCTCCACAAATACCCTGTATTGTTTACCCTCACAAATACCGTGTATTGTTTACTACCAAAAATACCTTGTATTCTTTAGCTCCACAAATACCTTGCATAAATACTTTGTATTGTTTACCTCGACAAATACCTTGTAATGTTTACCTCCATAAATACCTTACCATTTTTACCCTCACAAATACCTTGTATTGTTTACCTCAACAAATACCTTGCATTTTTTACCTCCCAAATACCTTGCATTGTTTACCTCCACAAATGCCTTGTATGGTTTACCTCCACAAAACCTTGTATTGTGTAACTCCACAAGTACCTTGTAATGTTTACTTCCACAACTACCTTGTATTGTTTATCTCCACAAACACCTTGTATTGTTTACTTCACAAATACCTTGTATTGTTTACCGCCACAAATACCTTGTATTGTTTACCCTTACAAATACCTTGTATTGTTTACTCCACAAGTACCTTGTAATGCTTACCTCCACAAATACCTTGTTTTGTTTACCTCCACAAACGCCTTGTATTGTTTACTCCACAAATCCCTTGTATTGTTTACCTCCACAAGTACCCTGTAGTTTACCTCCACAAATACCTTGTATTATTTACCTCCACAAATACCTTGTATTATTTACCTTCACAAAAACCTTGTATTGTTTACCTCTACAAGTACCTTGTAATGTTTACCTCCATAAATACCTTACCACGTTTACCTTCACAAATACCTTGTATTTGTGAAGGTAAACAATACAAGGTATTTGATGAGGTAAACAATACCTTGTATTGTTTACCTCCTGTTTACCTCCACAAATACCTTGTAATGTTTACCTCCACAAATACCTTGTATTATTTACCTCCACAAATACCTTGTAATGTTTACCTCCACAACTGCCTTGTATTGTTTACCTCCACAAAGACCTTGTATTGTTTACTCCACAAGTACCTTGTAATGTTTACATCCACAACTACCTTGTATTGTTTACATCCACAAACACCTTGTATTGTTTACCTCCAAATACATTGTATTGTTTACCTCCACAAGTACCCTGTAGTTTACCTCCACAAATACCTTGTATTATTTACCTCCACAAATACCTTGTATTATTTACCTCCACAAATACCTTGTATTATTTACCTCCACAAATACCTTGTATTATTTACCTTCACAAAAACCTTGTATTGTTTACCTCTACAAGTACCTTGTAATGTTTACCTCCACAACTACCTTTTATTGTTTACCTCCACAAACACCCTGTATTGTTTACTCCACAAATACTTTGTATTGTTTACCTCGACAAATACCTTGTAATGTTTACCTCCATAACTACCTTGTATTGTTTACCTCCAAATACATTGTATTGTTTACCTCCACAAGTACCCTGTAGTTTACCTCCACAAATACCTTGTATTATTTACCTCCACAAATACCTTGTATTTTTTACCTTGACAAATACCTTACATTGTTTTCGTCCACAAATACCTTGTATTGTTTACCCTCACAAATACCGTGTATTGTTTACTACCAAAAATACCTTGTATTCTTTAGCTCCACAAATACCTTGCATTTTTTACCTCACAAATAGCTTGCATTGTTTACCTCCACAAATACATTGTATTGTTTACCTCCACAAGTACCCTGTAGTTTACCTCCACAAATACCTTGTATTATTTACCTCCACAAATACCTTGTATTATTTACCTCCACAAATACCTTGTATTATTTACCTCCACAAATACCTTGTATTATTTACCTCCACAAATACCTTGTATTATTTACCTTCACAAAAACCTTGTATTGTTTACCTCTACAAGTACCTTGTAATGTTTACCTCCATAACTACCTTGTATTGTTTACCTCCCCAAACACCTTGTATTGTTTACTCCACAAGTACCTTGTATTGTTTACCTCCACAAGTACCCTGTAGTTTACCTCCACAACTACCTTGCATTGTTTACCTCCACAAATACCTTGCATTTTTTACCTCACAAATACCTTGCATTGTTTACCTCCACAAATACCTTGTATGGTTTACCTCCACAAAACCTTGTATTGTTTAACTCCACAAGTACCTTGTAATGTTTACCTCCATAAATACCTGGTATTGTTTACTCCACAAAAACCTTGTATTGTTTACCTCAACAAATACCTTGTATTGTTTACCTCCACAAATACTTTGTAATGTTTACCTCCATAAATGCCTTACCATGTTTACCCTCACAAATACCTTGGATTGTTTACCTCCACAAATACCTTGTATTGTTTAGCTCCACAAAT
>NW_018404533.1:614736-614809 GCF_002113885.1 Mizuhopecten yessoensis
TTTGTATTGTTTACCTCCATAAATACCCTGTATTGTTTACCTTCACAAATACCTTACATTGTTTACGTCCACA
>NW_018404533.1:625670-639437 GCF_002113885.1 Mizuhopecten yessoensis
GAATACCTTGCATTGTTTACCTCCACAAATACCTTGTGTTGTTTACCTCCACAAATACCTTGTATTGTTTACCTTCACAAATACCTTGTATTGTTTACCTTCACAAATACCTTACATTGTTTACGTCCACAAATACCCTGTAGTTTACCTCCACAAATACCTTATATTGTTTACCTCCACAAATACCTTGCATTTTTTACCTCCATAAATACCTTGCATTGTTTACCTCCACAAACACCTTGTATTGTTTACCTTCGCAAATACCTTACATTGTTTTCGTCCAGAAATACCTTGTATTTTTTACCTTCACAAATACCTTACATTGTTTACGTCCACAAATACCCTGTAGTTTACCTCCAAAAATACCTTGCATGTTTTACCTCCACAAATACCTTGCATTGTTTACCTCCACAAATACCTTGTATTGTTTCCCTTCACAAATACCTTACATTGTTTTTGTCCACAGATACCCTGTATTGTTTACCTCCACAAATACCTTACATTGTTTACGTCCACAAATACCTTGTTTTGTTTACCTCCACAAATACCTTGTAATGTTTACCTTCACAAATACCTTACATTGTTACCTCCACAAATACCCTGTAGTTTACCTCCACAAATACCTTGTATTGTTTACCTCCACAAATACCTTGTATTTTTTTACCTCCACAAATACCTTGTTTTGTTTACGTCCACAAATACCATGTATTGTGTACCTCTACAAATACCTCTCCAGTCCATTGTGTTGCCGGTAACAACTCCACACAGTACGATTTAATGACCTGTAAAACTGATTCTGACATCCCTTCTCTACCCCTATCTAGCGCTAAAGGCATAGTTCTGAAGTTTGAAAATGAAGTAAACTTAACAAATGATATTTTCAAAAAACTACCGGGAACTCTAAACGATTTATCATTTTGCAAATAACCATGTTCATGTTGAGAATTATCTGATAAATAACGAATATTTCACATTATTTTCTGCTTAAATTTTCCATAGAATATTTGTGTTGTATTAGTGTCGAGTAATTCGAGTGTGTTTCACACGATGATAAAACAATTGTATGATGATGGTGTCATTTAACAGCACACCTTCAACACTGACACAGGTGTGAATAAATCAAAATACCTAATGGCGTTGGCCTAACCTGTGAAATCTGAGCTGATAAAAGAATTTAAACACGCGGATCTAGTATTTCAATTTACACGATATCTCGTTAATCTTATGATATAGTGAGACGATCTTTAGGTAGTCTATGGGAGTCTACTACCTTGTTATAACACGAGCTATAAAATGAATCCTAGTTTTACATTTCTATAGAAATTTAAGAATGTGTTCACTGGTATACAGTCTATTGAAAATCATTGATGCTGTTGTTACACTGGCCACCGTCTCTAGAATATTGAATTATTAAGATAAAAGTTTAACTCAATTTTTTTTTTGATCACTTGGATGTCTGATTCTAGCCTAAGTTTATAACTAGGTCGAGATAAGCTAGTAGTATAGTAGTAAAATGCAGCTGATAAATTCTTCATAAAATCTTATGGGCTGGTCGCCAAATTTTGTAAAAGAATTCTTAAAGTGAGATCCACAACGCCTAATTTTATGATTTATGGCGAGCTAGGTCGTGTGCCATTGAAAATAAATGTTAAACTAAGAATGTTAGGTTTTTGGAATAGAATAATTAGTAATGAAAACAAACTCAGCAGCATATTACTACGACTAGCTTTACATATGCAAAACGATGATACTCTTCAGTTCAAATGGATTAACTATATAAAAGGTATTTTCAATGAAACGGGATTTTCTTACATATTTGATAATAAATTACATATGCCTGATGGATTTTACAAATGCATTTTAAAACAACGGCTTAACGATCACTTTGTACAGCAATGGTTCGATGACATTACTAGCTCATCTCGTGGGCAGTTCTACACTCTATTTAAAACGGAATTTGGTCTAGAAAAATATTTATTAAATCTGCCAGAACATATCAGAACACCAATAACAAAACTGCGCACCTCGAATTTGAAGTTTCCAATTGAAACAGGTAGATGGTATAACATACCCCGAGATAATCGACTATGTAATTTGTGCGCGGAAAGTGTCGGAGATGAATTTCATTATATATTTGAATGTAATAATATAACTATATCCACCTTACGTAACAAATATATTCCCCGTTATTATTGCACAAACCCAAATATTTATAAGTTTAAAGGTCTTTTATCATTATGCAATCAACGAGTTCTGACAGGTTTATCTATTTTCCTAACCAAAATGGCTCCTCTTTTGTGAATGATGCATATGTATAACTGTTAATAGTTAAATAACTTGTGAATTATATGTATGGTTGTTTTTTATGTTTGTTTTGTATTTTCCATTGTATGTCATATCATGTTACTATACCGTACCGATTCTAAATTGAACTGTCCATTGTACTTCATTTTCCATATCTGCAACTTTATTTCCTCATGTAACACATATTATGTGTCTGAGTGTCAATACAATCTTGCCTTGTATACATGCATGCACCTGTCCATCCTGTCAAAATTTAATATATGAATTCATGTACATGTACCTCATGTTACACATTTTCATGTGTCTGAGTGTTGGAAATAAAATCTGTTACAAATCTGCCAGTCTATGCTGTTGTATACATTAAGCAGTATCGCGTTACGGAATTAAATCATTGTTGACGTGGCGTGAGGGCATTGTTGACATAATGTAAATGCATTGTTGACTGGACGACATTGTATTGTTGACGTGACGTCGTACTATGGTTTTGACAGGGGAATCCCCGTCCTAACGCTAGGATGAAACGGGGATATCCATACCGGGAAAATGGAGGCGACACCTGTTCAGGATTAGAATAATAGAATATCCTCTACCTTGATGGGTTGACAGAGAGATCCCCATCCCGATGGATGGAGAAATCTCAGCTGCGACCTGAAGATAGGGGGATGATTATTGTTCCTGGTCATTTCAATGTTTTGTTGAAAACATTATTTATTTTATAATTTGCACCTGTTTTAATAATTAATTGGATATGACTTCCTCCGTCTAGAGCTGATTGTGACGTCACATCTGATTATTCTTATGACGTAACATAGAGTCTTATGACGTTTCCTTTTACATCATACCTAGGTGATGACAGAGAAGTCATCATCTAGGTGATGACAGAGAAGTCATCATCTAGGGTATGACAGAAGATTCATAAACCTGGAAACTGGGAGATTATTATGTGAATGATGTGAGAAATATACATATCCCACATGGGTGTTCTAACAAAGGTAGCAATGGGAGTACTAAATATATCTACACAGGGACACATTTACATTATTTAACGCATTAACTGTTAACCTATATTACTATTCGATACTCTAATTACTGAAGTGTATATATATAAAATATCAAAGTTTTACTTTATTCACAAACAATATACATATTAAACGTGTTGCAACGTTTTAAGACATACTTGTACCTTTGTCAAGCTCTGACTGTGTGAGCGATTTGAATAATTTACCCGAACGACGGTATAACGACATGGCTAATTGTATATGTCACTGGATCTGATACAGTGTGTGTACACTCTCTAGCAATAGGCGGAACGTCCCGGGTCGAGTGACATATCAAATGTACAATGTCCTGGCACCGCTATACATGGTTTGTGTATAAAGTAAAATTTTGATATAACATATCTCCAAACGGATGAATATTGTATATATATTGTCTATATGACACATACAGTTTGCCTGTATAAATATATCAAGTTTTATTCAAAGATTGACATAAAGTGTCTCGATACATTTAACTATTTGACACATTCACTATTAGTCTGGCTTACTATTTGTTTGACAAATATGCTGTACATATATAAATATATCACGCATACAGGATACACAGTATTTCACATTACGTCATTCCCATTTAATTCTATTTAAATTTAAATTTGGAAAATCAACTTTTCTGGCTTTGTTTTCAGGCAAAAATTGGTTTAATTCTGCTCAAAGGAAGAAAATATGTTTACCGCTTTTTTTTAGTAATATTCATATGATTATCCCTTGCAAAGATTTCTGACCATGATGGTTTATTTTGCAGAACCAATTTTTACGGCAACTTTAAGCATTGTGTTGATGGGAATGATATGAAAGTATAATCTTTATGCTGGGATGATTAATGCTATCTTAACAACTGAACCACGGATATTACCAGAGGAAATAGAAAATTGGGAATTTTTCTAACAGGATGTCAAGTTTCTTCAATAAGATTCATCAGTTTGGAAATATGTGATATCAAAGTTTTACTTCCTACTTAAACAATGTACGCATAATAAAACGTGTCGCAACGTTTCAAGACCGACTGGTCCCTTTGTCAAGCTAACGGCTAATAGGTCTTGAAACGTTGCGACACGTTTAATACGTACTGTACATTGTTTGTGAAGAAAGTAAAAGTTTGATATCAGGATGCCTATAAACATCGGATGTCCAACGAAGTCACCAAATAGTAAATCAGCAAAGAATCCAATGTAAAAATGACGTAGCGTGAAAGACTTACGGCACTTTACTTTATATAAAACACAAACAGTATGTCCATATCACACCCAGTTTCAACCTGGGACTGCATCATCAGCCCAAGGTTAGGGTTAGGGTTAGGGTAAGGTCGAGGGTTGATACTGGGTGTGATATGGAAAAAGGCATGTTTTATTCTGTTTATTACATACTTACTAATAAAAGCTACTATCTTATTATCTTTTTTTTCTTTTGAAATATTGAATAACGAAAAATTTCCAAAAGGGGGGTGATATGGGTTTTGCGGGCTGATACGGGTTTTTGGGGTGTGATACGGCGGGGGCTGATACGGGTTTTGGGGGTGATACGGCGAGGGCTGATATTGGTAAGAGCAATTGTGTCGTATCGCATATCATAAAAAAAACGTATTCATTAGTAAGTATGTAATAAAAAACACAAACAGTATGTCAGTTAGACACATAATTACTTTTATTACATACTTACTAATAAATACGGGTTTTTTGTATAAGCGATACGACACAATTGCTCTAACCCATATCAGCCCTCGCCGTATCACACCCCAAAACCCGTATCAGCCCCCGCCGTATCACACCGCAAAACCCATATCAGCCCGCAAAACCCATATCACCCCCCATTTGGAAAAAAAATCGTTTTTCAATATTTCAAAAATTAAAATAAATCATAAGACAGTAGTTTTTATTAGTAAGTATGTAATAAACAGAATAAAAAACGCCTTTTTCCATATCACACCCAGTATCACCCAGCCGAAGGCCCGCGGGCTGATATTGCAGTCTCGGGTTGATACTGGGTGTGATATGGAAAAAGGCATGTATTATTCTCTATATATCATTTTCTATAAGATACGCCATGTTATTCTTAAAAGAGAAGGAGAATATCCATGGGCTGCCAGTAATGATCTGGCCTCGTATTTGAACACAATACTCTTTTTGGATAATAGTCCAATTTTTACAGAATGAATAGAAACTGGAGTAACCCTTAGCTTATAGGCTAAAATACCAAGATAACAGTCGTCATAAATAAACTTCTTTGTATATTGAGAAGCAAAGTGCAGGTCGATAACGAAGTTCATGGTCATGATCATGAATGCAGCAGACGGCATTGGGGGGTACGTGTCATGGGGATAGTCCTGTGGCGACACATACCATTTAGACTTCCTGAATCTTTGCGGCTTATGTAGCTGTATTGCTCCTCCGAAAAAGTTTGGCAAAGTCGCGTTAAATTTCAAAAAATCAACCAAACGTGTTGTAAATATCAGCATATCATCATCGACAAAAACTACAAACTTGGAGCGGTTACAGTGCTGTACGGTCCAATGAATGGCTCCTATCGTCTTTAATGTGTTGTTATAGTAATTTTCACGAAACGACATTATAATAAGGTCTCTATGGTGTTCATGTTCATCCCTTAAGTCTGACATTTCTAACTGCTTTTCAGGGCTACCGACAAGAAACATCCTAATAAAATTATGTTTTGTCATCAGTTCTGAACTCGCCCACGTCTCCCTGATCGCTTTCCTCCGTTCGAAATGTCCAGCGGCGGATTTGATCAGAAATATAAACAACAATGAACCTTCCATGCAATTATGTACGGGATGATAGGAAAACTTATATTGATATTGAAATATCGGCGATTCTTTTACAGCCATATTAGATCTCAGCTTTCTTACCAGCTCCACCATGTCGGTATCAAGAGGATATGGGAACCTTTTCCAGGATTCTCTGGGATGGTTTAGTGATTCTCTTTTTAAAGTTGTTACAGATCGGTCAAACGATACGTTTGAGAGAGATATATTGGAATTTGGTAAGTCTGCATTTCTTCCTTTCCAATGTCCCGTACTGGGTCTTGATGGATTGTGATCTGTTGTGTTTATAACTTTGATGGCCTGAGTTGACAGCCTTGCCAGGTCCGACGGAATAGTTTGAAGGGTTTTGCCCACACGTTGACGATGCGCATTCCACATGAACAATCCTGTAGATACAAATATCATCAGAAGAAGCGATTTCCATATCCTGTCGTTGTTGGGCGCCATTCTGAAAGCAACCATGTTATATTCAGTTGATATATGAAGATATTATAGACGGTACAAAACGATGACATGATAGTTACAAAAGTCCCTTTTTAATTACATATTTCTATGAGGGGTATATGATTACAATTGTCAAATCAATTTTATCATACTTAACTGATATTACACATTTTTGTATGTTTTGAATGTGACAACCAAAAAATTGAATTAAAAAAAAGTCAAATTAAAGTATTTGTTTACTTTGAAATGAGCTGCTGTTTGCAGTATTTAGTTTACATAGATAATGTCTGAACTTATGAACCTGTTATTTTTTAGTATCTTTTGTACTTTGTAGTGAATGAGGTAACATACAAGACACAACTTTATAATGCTCTCCATTACACTACGATGTTAACTCCAGTGACCATTTGAGTTAACCCCATTGAGCTACAGTGATAACTCTAATGAACTTTGGTGTTTACCTCTGTAAACTGTTATTTTAACTCCAGTCAACTCTTGCGTTACATCCAAGCACTGTCGCCTTAATACAGTTATTTTCTCAATGAATACGGTGATTACCTCAGAGAATATTTTTGTTTGTTAGTGAAACATGATATTTATTCAGGTGAATTTCGTTTTAACTCTGGTTTATTTCTGTGTTTTCCCAAAATTAAAGACTCAAGAACAATTTATGTAGATAACTAATGTGTTTATTTAAGATATATTAAATTGAGTGAATACTGTACCTTTAACATTAACTTATTGATACAGATTGCCAAAACTTAATTACTTTGCATCATACAGCTGTTTCGTCCTTCTAAGACTTATCGGTTTAGTCCGCTAAAACTGTCCCCATGATCGAAAAAATCTGATTGGTCGCCTGTTTATGGTCGGCTATCGACCGCTCTATATAACACACGGGGGTTGTCGCCGAAATCAGGCGTTAGATGTACAGACTGCTTTGTTTAGTTAAGAACTGTAGACTTATTCAATGGTACAAGCTATTCAGTCTTTGCATATTGCAGAGTTCTCTTCTCTTGTGAGCAGGTGTTGATTGTTACGTCATTGGTTTGTGTGAGAAAATTACGACGTTTTCTCAAAAATTGATGACGTTACTTTCACAAACCAGTGACGTAACAATCAATACCTGCTCACAAGAGAAGATAACTCTACAATACGCAAAGACGGAATATACTGTGGTGGTCATTCGGTCATCGTAATTAATTGAATAAGTCTACAGTTGTGTACGAAACCATGACACAACAAACTGAAGTGCCAATCAATTTTACTGTCAAATGTGTATCTAGAATGACCATGTTATCCTGCATGCTTCTCCTGAAGAATAGATACAAAATTTTGGCCGTTACAATAGAACTTCGCATAGGATTATTAAAATACACGTTCTAGAATGTTTTTTACTAAACAAAGCAGTTTGTACATCAAAACAACCAATATGAAAATAAAAGTTTTGTCATCATATCTTCATTTTGTAAACAAATACAAGTAACATCAGCGTGTCGACATGAAACGTGATAAAAATCATTGATTACTGTATTTACATATTTTTATTGTTGAATTTGTGATTCTGGTCATTCCAGATACACATTTGACAATAAAATTGATTGACACTTCTGTTAGTTGTGTCATGGTTCCGTGCACAACTGTAGACTTATTGTACAAGCTATATACTGTGGTGGTCATTCGGTCATTGTAAGTATACGTATGAAATATTTCTAACTGCTTTTCAGGGCTACCGACAAGACACATCCTAATAAAATTATGTTTTGTCATCAGTTCTGAACTCGCCCACGTCTCCCTGATCGCTTTCCTCCGTTCGAAATGTCCAGCGACGGATTTGATCAGAAATATAAACAACAATGAACCTTCCATGCAATTATTTACGGGATGATAAGAAAACTTGATTGGCACTTCTGTTTGTTGTGTCATGGTTTCGTGCAAAACTGTAGACTTATTCAATGGTACAAGCTATATACTGTGGTGGTCATTCGGTCATTGTAAGTATACGTATGCAATACAATACACTATAATGTCATCAATGTATTCTAATGTAAATTGATCTATAATCAACCCTTAAAAAATCCCTCCACAATCCAAGATGGCGGCTTACATAGACAAAGAAGGGAACAAAATACCTGTCATAGACTACTACCGAAACAAATCATGTTCATTCCTTCCTGAAGATACCGGTCCCGCTCATTCACCCGCGTGAGATATCGTGCTAAAATTGCTGCGTTCGCAACACGATGTCTCACCGCAACACGATGTCTCACCGCTGCACGATGTCTAACCCGGATGAGAAATCGTGCAAAACATATGAGCATATGTGACACGTTTTCTCACCCGGCACGACTTCTCATCCCATCTCTCTATCTCAATTGGGGATGGATTCCATCCGTGGTGTCTTAAAACTAGCCTAAGAGTACAAAAAGTTCAATGTACAACATGCCTAATAGCTATTGATTTTATTTATCTATCAATCTGTTTATTCATTTACTTTTGAAATACGCAACAGAAGTCTTAAAAAATCTTCACAGATTCAATAGGACGACGAAAAAACAAATAATATTGCCCGATTCATACAATGTACGTGCGCGGACCTTCTTAAACACATTCAAATGCAATCTGGTCCATCTAAATTGTGAGAAAATTAACAATAATATATTTATTTATTTATAATTCATTTACTTTGGAATCAGAACTGATTTTGTTCGAATTCCACTGAATATCTTCTAACATGAACGTACTAAAGCAGATGTAAAATTATTGCTCTGGAAGGGTACATACATTTCTATTTTTATCATTAAGTATAACAATATCTAGTTGTAACAGGGACCGTTACATAAGGTGCCGAAACAACGCTGTAGTCGGAAGTGATGCATCAGAAAATGATCGCAATGCCATAATACTAGGGTTGGCAAACCGGTCATATTTTCGTAACCGGTTACTCGAACAATCTACCCAATCGAGTAACCGGTTAATCGGTCAGTTTGGTAATCAAATAATAAACAGCAACAAATACAATATATGCTAAGAAAATATCCTACCTAATACGTATTTACAACACAAACAAAGTTAACTCGCGTGTTTCAAGCTAAACGCAGGAAATATGATGTCATGGACAACAAATGCAGTAAGACGGGATTCAATAACAGCTTTCAGCTGTACTCGAAATCATATGCGGTAATATTATTCTTTAGAACAAAATTTGTTTGACAAACGTTTTAAGACAAGTGTGTACTCTTCAGATTATCTTTACATCTCGCATGTAAAAGCGCGTTCTATCTCAGAAAGTTGACATTTTTAAAATCTGTTCAGAATTTTGATCTCTTTCAGTTTGTCAGTATTTACAATAGGGTACAAACTCAACACCAGTATGTAATCCCTGAACACTGTTTCTGTTATAAAGCTATCCGATTTTGGTCGCATCTATACAAATATAGATAAGTTGTAGGGTAGCAAAGTACAGTAGAAATGGCCTGATCCTAAAAATGCTAAAACACTTTTTTTAAAAGCTGTCTGAAATTAAATATCGCCTACTCGGTAACAGAAATATTAACGTTTTAGCAAAGGTTATTCCGGTGGATTTTTCACAATATTCACACACAGACTACATGAAAAGCTAGCTTTTGTTGTGTAGACACAGATTTGTAAATGCCCAAAACTGTAGTCTCAAACCAAATTCGATTTTTATTTTTTGAAAAAGTATGAAACCCACATAGCCCACTTCACCATGTATATGCCAATTTTAGTGATTTATTTTGAATTTTGATACATGTAATATTACAGGGGTTATTCATTGTATACAAATATGACCCATGGCCACCGTACGTTACTGTACACTGCTACCTACGTCTAAGCCAGGGAAGCATGGCGCTCCCAAAAGGGGTATGTAAATGTCCGACTATTCCCTTATTGATTTTGGTAATTCAAGGTT
The DNA here is from genome assembly GCF_002113885.1 of Mizuhopecten yessoensis. Lineage (NCBI taxonomy): Eukaryota > Metazoa > Mollusca > Bivalvia > Pectinida > Pectinidae > Mizuhopecten > Mizuhopecten yessoensis. Next base: position 636,187 of record NW_018404533.1, read on the forward strand.
TACACAGGAAATATTTCATGTAACCTCATTAATTATATGTCATGGAAAAGGAATGTCGGAATACAGTAAGACTGATTCAATAACAGTTATTCGTACTCGAAATCATATGCGGACATTTTATTCTTTAGAACAAAATTGTTTGACAAACGTTTTAAGACAAGCTTGCTCATTCAATTGTGTACTCTTCAGATTATATTACATCTCGCATGTAAAGGCGCATTCTATCTCAGAAAGTTGATATTTCACAATTGTGTATTCTGGCTTCCTTTTACAATCTGTTCAGATATTTTATGGTGTTAGCGACATCTCTATGTCAGTATTTAAATTAGAGTACAAAATCAACACTATCATGTGATCCCTGCACACTGTTTAGGTCGCAGGTCTAAGCCAGGAAGTAAATGTCCAACTTTTCGGTTAAGGATATTGGTAACCGGTTCGTGGTCTTCCGACCGAGTACCCGGTTAACCGGCTAACCGTTGACAACCCTACATAATAGATCAACATACCAAATCTATAACATCGGTTAATATCTAAATGTCGACCAGTCAGGACCCATCCTAACACGGCCACATTGTCAAATAAAAAAATCAACGCAGATCGCACTAGTGTTCGTAGCGACTCACCTTTACATAGGGATGATGGACAATGCATACATTTCGACTAATCAGAAGCCAGTCTTCAAGAACACGATTAAAATATTCAATTAAACAATTTTCTTGTGGTCCATAAATCAGAACAGAAATTAATATAGCCTGAAATGACTCAGCAATGATAGGCCATGTTTTTGATCTGTTCGGAAACTTAACATCCAATATCATCAGTGACTACATGTATTATGTAAAAGAGTGGATTATTAAGGTTGTCTTACAAGCGTCTCAGCTATAGGGAATTCCCCTTCAGCTTAGCGTTAGAGCATCGGGCTGGAGAGCCAAGGGTCGCGGGTTCGAGCCCCAGCGACGGCATTATCTTTATCACTTTTCCTCTTCCTTCTACATATTGGTGCCGTTGACCCTCCCCGTTCAAGGTAGGAGAACCCTTGGCGGGGAGTCAAAGAGCCTGGGTTGGTGTTTGAAAAAAGGGGTGAATAGTGTTGGTTTGGTTTAGTATTTGGTAACGTCCTATCAACAGCTCAGGGCCCTCTTGTATAAAACATCTCAACTCTTGAGATTTCCTCAAGCCTAAGATTTCCCGTAGAATATACATTTCTTGAGATTTTCCTTATCTTTGAGATGTTTTATACAAGTGGGTCATGGTCATTTAAGGTCGGCCTCCCCTGTATGCAAGATGCAGGCGTGGAACAAGCTTCCGCTGTAGGGAATTTCCCTTTAGCCTAGCGGTAGAGCATCGGGCTGGAGAGCCAAGGGTCGCGGGTTCGAGCATCAGCGACGGCACTATTTTTATCACTTTTCCTCGTCCTGCAGTTCACCTCTATTACTATGATACTTGTATCCCTCTGTACAACCACGCATGCTTATACATTAAATCTGTGTATATTACGTATCTTTGTATACCATTGTAAGTCAAAGATGTTGAGATAAAATAAAACAAGAGGCCCGAGGGCCTGTATCGCTCACATGGATAATAAAGCAACCATGGGAAATTATTCTTATTACAAACAATCCATCTAAAGAATTAAACCTCGAATCCCCCCCATTGAGCCCCAAAACTCTGTACCCAAAGGGGCCACACCCACCGTTTATACAGTATCAAGTCTTTTTTGCCTAAGAATGCTTCAGACCAAATAAGGAAAAAGACCCCTTATCCCTACGGAAGAAGCAGGGTTTTAAAGATTTTACCTCTATTTCCTCTATTGGGGCCCACCCCTCTCCACCCAGGGGGTCGAAACCCACCATTCATTGAAATATACATCAATGTTCATATATATACGTCCCGTTATAATTACACTGTAATTGTTGGCTGACATCCTCTGTCACGAAGCATATTAGGATGGTAAGTGGGTATTTCTATATTTTATATTATCTTTATTTCGTTCCGCTATTCACGGGTAAGCTATAATAGAAAGTTGGACTGACCACGTAAGTAATGTTCACACACAGTCATAATTAGCGATTGTTGCGTTAAGACGTGTGTCATTTTGAGAAGGCTGAAAAACCAGACAGAGTCATCGTGACCACCTATGTAACAGAATAAGTGTTAACTCTGATCATCCTACTATTCTATGTATACTTTTATATCTATACTTTCATATTTCGTCGGGTATTAGATCATTTAGAGTTTGCATGTATAGGTAGGTTAGGTACGGGTGCGCGTCACTCATGCGTATAATGTTTACGAGTATGTAGTTCACCGCTAAGGCGTGTGGACGTATGTTACAGAGTAAGATAACATAATAAGTAACTTGTATGTGTTAATTAAGTTATATAAAGCTGATCGTTATGATATATCATGCTAGTACTACTTGTAGTATTTCAAGTGGTCATGTTTTGTAACATTAATCAGTCATTTTATACCTTGTCAGTGTTATTAAGGCCATACATCGTGGTATTGTTCAATATGCATATGGAGACATAGATAATTTACAATATATGAATGTACATATGTTTTAGGCATGCACACATAGCCATTATTATATATATAGTTTTATAGCATAATGGTTTATTTTCTATGTATAATGTTATACCAGATATCATTATATAGTTTGAACATATTAGATAAAGTGTGCTAGTTTTGGAAGAGTGTGTGTACAAGTATTATTATTATTATTATTATTATTATTCGTGTACATCTGTACTTTACAGATGTCTGGTTCCAACTCGGAGATAAATGGGCAAAGGTGGATTGTCAATCTAATTAAAATTATATCCTCACATCGCTCCCGTTTACTGATATGTCGCGTTGAAGATCTAACAACATCCCGTAGAGGGTCACGTCAGAGGTCAACATGAATGCATTATCGTATTTATAACAAGCCAATCAAAACGCGACATAACTCTTTCTTTAAACCAATCAGAAAGCAGGACCTGTAGCACCTCGTAGCCCAAAATCCACTTTTTCGTCTGGTCCAGTGATTGTTTGAATATTGCGAAGCCTGTCATTGGTTAATTTTAGTTTCAGGTTGTTAAACTTTTAAACGACAACATCACCAGAAGAGGAAGTCTCTCTTATTTCAAAGCAAAATCCACAAATTGTACAAACGTTGTCTTGTAGATAGACACGGCGTGGTGTCATGGGCGCCGCCATTTTCGATGCTCATTTGACACCTCTCGGTCTTTTATCATAGCAAGTGTGTT
>NW_018404533.1:639906-648146 GCF_002113885.1 Mizuhopecten yessoensis
GGGGTAAGGTATGATTCACTATGTTTTTCGATGGTCACAGGAAAATATTTGCATCGCAAACATAACTTGCTACAATGCTGATGATAAACAACCACTTACCCCAAACTGTGAACAACTCGTTGAAGTAACGTAATATTCCACTCGTTGCCTATGCGTCCTTACTCGATGTCAGCCTTCCAAAGTTCCTCGACAATGACGTACTGTACAGGTACCCAGAGCAACACTTGTCACTGTAGTCGTCTCGCATGAAGTGGCTCAGTCAGACTGTGTACCGAGAAACTGTCACCCAGTCAAATTTTAGCCACACGCACTTTAATAGTATATTCCTTCAATGTAAATATATTACGTCCTTCATACTTGATTACTAGGTCTAGAGTAGATACAAGTAAGAGGGCTTGCTTACAGCATCCAACCGGAATATCAGTCAGTTTCTGCGCTGCCGAATTAATTGAACAACCCCGGCCCGTAACTCCAAACATATCATCATAAGGGTATTTTTTAAGTATTCATTTATAGATGAATAAGAAATTGTAATTTGTATAGATTTCTTTTACTTATATTTTACTACTGTCAAACTAGGATATTGTTGAATTTTATATATATAGTTTATTTCTGTCAAATTGGGATAGGCTTGTGTTTAATGATAGATAGATAGCTAACGTTTGCCTGTTTTGTGTGGGCAAAGGTAATACAATTTTACAGATCCTTTCTGTCCGGTATATATGATTAAAGAGGTTGACAAACACAGAGGATAAAATTCATGTGAATATTTCATTATGAGAAATAGCATTGAATGGAATATTCACAGATGATATATTCACACACTCTCTCCCTATTATAATACTTTTACGGTTGACAATATTTGACGGGATAAAATAATATATCCGTCAGTCTTGAGAATGTAGCCTACCGCATTACGTCCCTTTATAGTTGGCCGCTAATATACATTGGCGCTGTCTGTCAACGGTAGTTCCGGTTTGAGCTCGTACGCACCTAGTCTCGTTCAACCAGACGCTTGATCACTTGTAATTCAAGAGTGTCAAACACAGTGCATTAACATTATCACTACCAGAGGGCAGTATTTCTACTTTCGTTTCCGGACGTTATGTCATCGCCATTACACATTTCAATGAATAATGAAATTAATGAAAAAAGTTACCTATATATGCATTCCTGAAGTACCCGTGTATTCACTTTTATCGAGAACAATGTAAGAAAATGTGTCAAACTGCAGAATAATGCCATATATTTCCTTTACAAGGAAAGGACAAGGCTGACTGAAGTTTGAAAAAAGCATGCAAAGCAAGGGAGATTTTACCTGTACACCATTCAAAACACCTTCAAGTTCTCACTCAGGTAATCTGGATTGACTTGTATCAATAGCCTTGTTAGCTTCATGAATTATTGTAAAATATCCAATGAAAATACATGAAATAATTCTTTTTGAAGCATTTTCTTACATTTTTCTCGTTAATAGTGAAAACATGGATACCTCAGGAGTGCATATACAGGTAATTTTTTAATGAATTAAAATATTTAATGTAATTTTTGGTCACTAAAATTCTGACTTCAAAAGTTAAAAAGGGTGTGTCAACCTTTGACCAATGGTTTTTTTTACCAGAACCTCGGTAAGCCTCGTTATGATGTCACAAAACGAAAGCACTGCGTTTAACCAGACTCTCTATTCGGCGTAGCTTGCGCAGGCAACAAGAGTCTGGTTGAACGAGACTAGTACGCACCTAGTCTCGTTCAACCAGACTCTTGTTGTCTGCGCAAAGTACAAGTGATCAAGCGTCTGGTTGAACGAGACTAGAACGCACCGTTCCAATGTAAACAATCCGACAGTAAAGTGCGTGTATTTTAGTAATTTGTAAAAAAAAAAGTGATCTGAGCAAGAAATAATTTTGATGTCCAAGTTTTTATAGATGTTTATTGAATCATTACTAACTGTTGAACAGAAACTTATATGTCCATGTCAATATGTGTTGAACTATGTAATTCACATTTGCTTCTATAATTATCCATAGACAAATGTAATATCTAACATATGTGGAGAGGTTATATTGGATTGAAATTCAACCTTCATTTACATCCCAATTCTTGCTCAGAACAATTATGAGAATTAAGCTGATGCACTTTTATCATCTGGCAACTGTGATTTTACCTGTACAGTACAGTTCAACCATACGAGTTCCAGACGATTCATCCATTTGTCTTTCCATTCAAACATCTAAGTTAACTGTATGTAGAAAGATTTTTGATAAAAAAACTACTTAAGTAAGAGGTAACAAAAAGTGCTTATTAATAGTTCGTCCACTGATGTTGGTATCTTTTAAACTAACTCTATCCCAACATCTTCCCACAAGTCAGCCCTGTCACTATAGGTATGGTGAAAGAAAATTAAATACTATACATACTAGACTAAGACATTAATGTAGCTCTCTTAAAGATGATCTCTTCCGTGTTAATTTAGTTCAGGATTCCAATTGTGTAAATGGTGGGCACCATTGTGAAAATGCATATTTCTTTTTTGAGTGCCAATTTTATTCAAATTCTCGTGCAGTAATGCTTCAAGCTTTTAATAACCTTAATATGCAAATAAGCTTAAATCTGTTACATTTTGGCAACGAAACCCTGCCTTTGGACGTAAACTGTAATGTATTCGAACATGTGCAGTCCTTTATAAATTCCAGCGGAAGATTTTGAACATATGGATATATATTTTTTTACAATTTACATGTAATTGACTTCTTTACACTGTTGAGTTTCAAATTAAATGTCTACGTCATCACTTGTTTATATATGAAATATTTTGTTGATAGGAGATGACTTCATAGGTTGCTATAACTTGTGCCAAATCCTTTTTACCTATTTTGGACAATAACATCTGTTTAAAGTCAAAAGTCTGAACTAAGTACAACTTGTCAATTGTATACACGTATTTATTGATGTCTAAACTCAGTTCATAACATGTAGTGACGTACAAGAAAATACATATTATCAACTTTGAAATATGCACACATTTAACATATTTGTCATCAATATAAAATGATCCAATTTTGACGAGCTCACAACTTCTCTAAGTTCTCAAAAAGTAAGCCAAGTCACAAAGAAAGAGTCCAGGAATCAAATCAAAGTTTTCCGTGTGATGTTTACTTTAAGATACTGCGAATTTCAAAACAAATACTGGAATATATCACTTTTATAAATGATTTCTCAGCTTATATTTATATGATATAATGACAACCCGGCAATACAATAGAAATGCCGTTTTCAAACATTCCGGTAGTCTATCCTAACAACCATGCATCCTCTTACTCGGCCATTCGGAACACGTAGCAACAAAGAAATTCGGAACACCTAAAAGATGTAGCAACAAAGGATTATAATTTGTAATAATAACTAGTAACAAAGCACGTTTTCTTACGTGTCTATACTGATACACATTATGCACAACAGTTTACGCACAATTACTATCGCCACATGAAAACTTTCCGGAATCCGCCACCCGGCATACCGTTTTTTGCTTACCCAGCCCGAGTGTCAATAGCCGCTCCGAATTTTAATTACTGAAATGAAAAAATCTATCAAGGATGTTATATATACACTTTTTACACATGCCATAACACACAATAACAATATACACTATAATAACTTTGATGAAATGAGTATCACACATGATAAGAAAAAAGTTATTTATAAGTTATCAAATACAAAGTTCTGTGTCCCTCTAATAATATTCAACAAGGGTTTGTCAATATCTGAAACTACCTGAGTTGCACATGCATTTAGGTTTTCTTGTTTTCAAATAAACAAGTAGTATTTGACCAGAGTCCCAGAACCAGCAAGAGTTGTTTCCCTTTGACTAGTAAGTTTAGAACGCTTTATGGTTAAGTCTGAAATTTGGTCTGAGCGACGTTGGGAACTTCCCATAATACATCAGCGTCAGCTGGCCCAAAAGTACCCAATAATAATAGATAGAAAATAATTTCCCTTTTAGTGATTTCCTACCCAGCGTGTCAAGGTTATTGGCTTGGGCTTTGCCCATTCTGCGCCTATGTAGATGTAAAGTAAAGATGAATAAAAGTTTTGATTACGGTAACCAGACAACCGGAGCGATTTTAGAAGAATGCTAGTGATTTGATTTCGAAATTTGCTTCGATAACAAATTGCACGCGCTCGCCCCGGTAACAGCGTGCAATTAACCAATCACCGAGCGGGAAACTATTCTGCCCCAAGTCCGCCAAATGTTATCACGGCAAGACGTCGCTGGTATTTTTCAGTTGTGAAATAATGATAAAATGGCAATGATAAAGCATCTAGATAGGAAAATTATTGGTTCAGCCTGGTCAAATATAGACTCAAGATGAAGAATATTTCATTTTGAAGCTTTACCGACTTGAAAAGGTGAGAATATAACGATAAATAGTCGAACGAAACTATAGAAACATATATATGGCGGTCACTCGGCCTTCACACTCGCTAAGTTTGGTACCCAGATAATATGCTCATTCATACATGTATTTAAATACATGCAATGAAGTGATTTCATAGTAATATGCAATGCATAGGTACACGGGGATCGTAACACTTTTAAGTAATAGTATATTTCTGTAAAAACTTAAAGTGAACTACTGTTAAATTGAATTTAAAATAGAAATAACGATTCTCCTAGTAGCCTGTTTTTTTTCTGAAAATTGGCAACGAAACTGAAAGGACAGTTTTTATGTACATTTAAAACACAATCACCTGCTCTTGTCGTTATCTGCATTTGTGTTGTCATGTCTTCCTGGAGCCATTGAAGGAACGAAGATAGCTGATTGGTCTCAGGAAAAAAACCTGACCAATCGCTAGGCTGATACCTGTCCTTTGAAGATTACAAAGGAGAGACGCCCGACTTCAAAGTCTGTCATTTTTTTACCGTTACATGACCGCGAGATTCTTTTGATGTACATCAAAGGATCAAAGAAGTCTTCTTGTCTCTTCGATTTTGCTATGAAATATTCCAGGACCCCTGGATATCGAGGATGTCCTGGAGCACGCCTACTCTACAATTTCTTTATTTCTTTTCTGTTTCTTTCACCACCGTCGTTTAACATTACTTCTGGATACAGATACAAAAAAATAAATTTTAAAATGAAAATTGGTTGTGTCATTTTTAGTTGAAAATACCACATGAAACACTTTCATAGTCTTACCAAATTTTTAACAAAACGGATAGACTAATTTGACAACTTAAATGTCAAATAAAAGTGTTATTAGGTACAAATCTGTAAATGTAAATCTGTAATTTTTCAACTCATTGATGTGAAATAAAAATTCTTTGATAAAAAATGGGTGAGTCAGTTTTTAGGTCAAAATTGTGCATAATTTGAGTTCTCTAAAATTGTCCCGACGCTGTACAGGAAAAAAAGTCTTGACTCAAGTTCATCGATGCATCTACATTATGGACTGCTAAAGTATTGATACAGATAGCTATCTATACTACTCCGGTTCACTTGAGGTACTGTACCGACTATTCTAGTGTAACATTACGTTCACTACATGTACTGTTAGACCAATCGGGAACCGTCGGCACTTTCCGTAAACGGGAATACTATTTTACGAAAAGTGCCGACGGTTCCCGATTGCTGTTAGACTGAATACAAATGGCTGAATGCTATGTGTAACAGGAGATATGATTCTAATTCACTACGTTCAACCGAACATAAAGCATTTATCATATAAAACTCAACACCTATGTATGGGAGTGGCCTTCGACGGTCAACCATTTTATTACAGGAACAATATACATGAAATACAAGGGCACGTGTCCGATCTTTCTTCCCTTCTCCCTTCTCCTTTCTCCCTTCCTGCTGAATCCGGATCCTGGCCGACGCTAGGAATTCCCTTCCCGGCATCATCCGTGAAGTTCATGACTGTCTGAAGGAAAACGGGGAAATTTCATAATTCTATGATTTAACAAAAGAAAATATAATTTCTTGAAGTGAGTTGATGAACCGTCAGGACTCGAATGACTATGTTACCCTCAAACCACCTTTAAGGTTCATGTAAAGTCTGTTTTCAACTTAGTTGCAAAAGGTCATAAGTTCTTGAATTTTACCTCGATAGCCCTTATTTTGGTATCACTACGATCCTTAGGATATGAGTAACAGTATGTATTAGCTTTCAGTTAAGTTCAGTTCGTTAATATTGTTTTAATTGCATTAATTACACGGTATGCAGGAAATAACATATCTACACAAAACAGAGTCGATTTGCAAGGAAATATTAGTCAAAATCTTCCTTAGAACTCATTTTAGGTAGTGGGATTGTTGGAAGTTAATGAAACTGCTCCAAAAGACTGATAATCACAACTTCAAAGTCAAGTCATTACTTAATTTCCCCATAAAAAATCAGCCATATTGGAACTACTTTTCTAAAACTATGGAGGCCCATGTAGTGTAATACCAAACATCATTTTTTTTCTAAAACCATCTTTTTAACCGAAAAATAATGCATGATATGTATGTTATGGTTTGTTAAAAAAAGAGTAAATAACAAATATTAGATCACAGTAGTTGATTTATATTGATAATTACATTAATTAGCATATTGCATACGCATACACATACAAGACATTTGAATCATCGTATAAAACAGTAAACCCAGTGTCACCTTATTGTATGTCAACCGAATAGTAGTGTGGCGATAAAGTTACCAGGTATATTTGTAATTTTTGAATAAAAATAAATACCAATTCTTCAATGAAATTGACATAAATTCCATACATAAGATTTTAAGTTGACGTATTGTGCTATTATTTTAGCGTTTGGATCATGTGTCAAATTTTAAATTGATCTCCGTTCATCATTATTGATTTTTTTTTAATTTTTTTTGAATAATCACATTTCTTCCAACGTAATCAAGACATTGACATATTTACCAATTTACATATCCGTAAAACAATATTCTCTGCAATACTTCGGCCAACTAAATCAGTCAAGTTTTACTTTCGCCATGGGCTACTCTGGTACAATTTGAGTGTTCCAGTACATCACACGCGAGTGTACAATCTTCAAAATGTTGCTTGACATGTAGTTGCAGATGTGAAAAAAAGCTTAGATGTCTTTTGCTTAGTGAGGAAGATACCACGACAACATCATCCCATCGGATATCACCATATCATAATTGTAGCTACCGATACTAGTGGGGCGACACCTGAAGGGGTGTCACAGATGGAATGAAGTGTAGAGGGCAATAACTCTGTTTAAACACGGGTAAAAAAGCTATTCAACATGACATTGAAGAAATTTTTGAGTGTTTTACCAAATTTAACCCCTTTGACTTTGAATAAAGGTCAAGGACGTTTCCTTTTGCAAAATTTGTCTGGTATAATGCTGCTATAAAGGCAAAGAAAAAGACAAAATTTACCTTCGGACCAGGTGAACTAACAAGAGTAGCGTAGGGCGGAACAATATTTGTCAGTCGAATGTCATATAGTGTTATATATTAACTTGCATTAAAATAAGATTTGCATCACCTTAAGAGTGGCTAGCTAGCTATATAAAAAATGCTTTAAATCTCACCTTTCACTACAAAGTCAACTTCCGATTTTCTTTAATTTTCTAAAAGTTTGAGGAAAACAAGTAATCAAAAGATTAGTCTCCAACTCATTATATTAACACAACTTGATATCATGATTATGAAGCCTTCCAAGTTTTGAAGAAATCGATAGAAAACTAGATCTCCGGACAAGATCCAAGTACTAGAAATAAACAAAGGGCAACAACTTCTGCAAAAATAGTCGAATCAAATTTTTGTTCAAAGAAACATAACTATATATCATGACTATAAGGATTTCCAAGTTTCAAAGAAATCGGTCGAAAAATGTAGGAGGAGATCGCTGGTAAAAATCAAATACTGAAATAAACAAAGGACAATAACTTTGTAAAAATTGTCAAATCAAATTTTTTTTCAGGGAAACACAACAACATGTCATGATAATAAAGCCTAACAAGTTTCAAAGAAATCGATCAAAAATTGTAGGAGGAGATCTCCAGACAAAAATTCAAATACTGAAATAAACAAAGGTCAATAACTATTTGCAAAAATATTCAAATCAAAATTCTTTTAAGGGAAACACAACTTCATATCATGATTATAAATCAATGTATACCAAGTTTCAAAGAGATCAGTCAATAAATGTAGGAGGAGACGGTCAATGCCGGTCGGACGATAATACTCCCGTCAAATTTGAC
>NW_018404533.1:648547-812455 GCF_002113885.1 Mizuhopecten yessoensis
TTTTTTCGGCCCTACCCCTTAGCCCGGGGGGTCAGCCCCACCATTTGTACAATTTTGAATCCCTGCCTCCCATGAATGCTTCCGACCAAATATGATCAATATCCATGGTATAGTTCTACGGAAGAGGTCGTTAATAGCAATATAGCCAAATTGCCCACTTTTGGCCCAGCCCTCAGCCCCCTGGGGGGTCAGCCCCACCATTTGTACAATTTTGAATCCCCACAACCTAGGGATGCTTCCAGTCAAATATGGTTCCAGAAAAGTCGCTTAAATTAATATAGCTAAATAACCCTATGGCCCCGCCTCTCAGCCCCCAGGGGGGGTCAGCCACACCATTTGTACAATTTTGAATCCCTGCCTGCCATGAATGCTTTTGGTTAAATATGATTGATATCCAGTGCATAGTTCTACAGAAGAAGTCGTTTGTAGCAATATAGCCAAAATACCCCCTATTGGCCCCGACCTCAGCCCCCTGGGGGGTCAGCCCCACCATTTGTACAATTTTGAATCCACACCACCTAGGGATGCTTCCAGTCAAATTTAGTTAAATTCCAATCAGTGGTTAAGAAGAAGAAGTCGTTTAAAGAAATTGTTGACGGACAGACGACGGCCGGCCGGACGGAAGGAGGACGGACGCCACGGTATGGCATAAGCTCACCTTGGTCCTTCGGACCCGGTGAGCTAAGAATTGACATGATTTGACTACGTCCCGCTTCCATGCCCGCTTCGGTACTAGCTTTATCCGGTGTCAGTGATTACACAGTGATTATGATACCAGAGTGAGTATTTATGATGTCATAGACGTTATGCTAACTATGACATTATATAATATCAAGGTCTAATATGATAGTACATAGTACATGTATGATGCATGATGCACTTAGTTACATGCACAGAGACGCAAAGTACCATAATCAACACAAAATGCAACTTTATTGAAGAAAACGTGGAATTATGGGACTTTTCATTTTCAAAATTACTTCCCTTTGTTACTTATACCTTTCAGAGTTTCAGGGAATACACGGTAACCTGACATGTAGTTTTGTTCATCGTATCATTTTTGAGACATTCATGTTTTTTTTTATTTAACTTGAAATTAAAAACCTTTCCATATAATGTAGCAGACCACAGTATCCTGCCAGGCCTGGCCATGAATTAAAAAAAAAATTAAAAAAAATCACTAAAATTGGTATTTGTCATTTTGAAGTGAACAGTGCAAGGCTGCATATTTTTCATAATATAAAAACAATTTTCTGCATTTTTTTTATTTTATTTAAAAATTTTGGTCCGTTGTCGATGGTTTTTACAATTTAAGTCTTAAATACGAGAATACCTTTTTACATAATTTTCACTCCTGTATTACAATTGCAATTGTGATGTACTAGTTTATAAATTATTTTTATACATGTACATGCATGCAAGTATCTTCAGGCTTGGCAAAAGCACTCGTCCGCTCGTCCTGAGGAGCAGATTTTGCTGACGGACGAGTGATTTTTATTGTCAACAAGTCTGTCGGACGAGTAGATTTTATGTAGTGTCGGGAATCGGACAGAAAATTACAATTGATTAATCGGAATCCCAAACCGATTGATTATCGTTAGTTCAATCGATTTGGAAGACACGTGCAGAAAAAGTCTGAAAATGATTGAATACATTATAATATATATATATGCAATATGTTTTTTTTTGTAATGTGTAGTTTCCTAATGTATACGTGTGTTGTTTTGGTTTTAAATTACATAATTTTAAGTGCACATTAACACAATAGCACTTATTTTGCTTCAGACTGCACAAGCTAGTAATCCTTTATCATTATGTAGTATGCTTTACTGCTTCTGTATGCACCTTTTGGCCTTTAGGCACCCTCTGTAGTATGCTAACCTGCATGTAACGTAACTGCACGGTAAGTGGATGGCTTTGTAATAGTACTTACTTAAACATGTTCAGTACTCACTAATACTTGTCTTCCAAAATTTATTTTCATGTGTGTATCATGACCATAAACGCAAGATTTATGTTGAGAGTCAATACATCACAGAAAATACAAACTACAAAGTGTTAAAAAATAACTTCATTTGTTTATTTTCAACTGTCCGTCAACCAGCTAACGACAATGACCTTCTTCTTTCGGGTTAAGGGGGGCCGCCCTCTAATGAACTACTGATGCCATTTCAAAGAATTTAGACATTAGTTTTGTTTATCAATCAACGATTTCAAAATACTTGGCCATTCAGAAAATTTTGATTTCGAAAAGCTTTCAGATACTAACTTATATCGGTGTAATTGAATATATCGTATTTACCTTTGTTGGCGTAGCTTTCCTTGCATAGCCTACAAATGAAAGTTGTCATTTCTAAATTTGACTTTATGGCAGGTCCCACCGAACCTTCTTTTTTTTCGGAATATGAACTATTTCCGTACGGCTGATTTAACTGTCCCTGCATGGATAGGGATACAAATGCAAATCATTGTCGTAACTAACAGCAGCGGTGGCTGCCATTTTTAATCATGACCATGAGGCGACAGCAAGAGTGATCTCCCTTCCCATAGTTCCGCCGTTTTAATTACTGTGAAGTATATTTTCAAACTATTGATAGTGACAAGTTTTCAATCGATTGTCGCCGACGTCACACCTGAGCGATAGTTTTCGATTATTAGCGACACTCGTCCCAACACTTATTTTATGTACTTGGGTTACGATATATATATGATTTCATAAAGTTATTTTAAGTTTCTAATTCACTTGAGTAAATTATACAATTGGTCTGATAAATGAATTAAAAGATAACTGTGAAATTGTATATATACTTTTCTCTGTGGTCAAACGGCACTGTATAGGTTCTGGAAATAGCGATCGCCGAAGTGAGGCAGATTTTTGAAGACCATGGCATGCATGCTTGTGATCATCGACATGTTTTCGGTATACTGTACAGTTGTGGGATCGCACAACATTACACGATGTGCGGTGTGCGCACGATGTGTGCACGGTGTGTGAACGGTGTGTGCACGATGGGCGAACGATAAAAAGCTGGACGATCATTGCTTGCGCACATCTGTGCGCACGATGGACGGACGTTGTGCGATAACAATCGTGGTTGGTGTAAATTGAGGAATGCCTTAACAATTTATACGGTTTCGTGTTTAAACATATAAACTTGATGTTTACGTATGTTTCTATATTCTAGCAACATCTATAAACTTATCTTTCTGTCTATACATTCTTATATTTAGAAATTGTGTTTTCTGTGTTTTTAAACAAACTTAATCGACACATGTAAAATTACAACACAATCCCGTATACAGGTAAACATAACCACTTTGTACATGTACCTGGACCGTAGTTTTCTCCCCGCCTGGGGCACTTACGTAACTCATCGGGTAAGGCCGGGGGTGTGAAAATCCAGGTGAAGGGGAGCTATAGGCAAACGAATGCAAATAACAAATACTATTCATTACGGTCAAACATTACCGCATATCAGCTCTGTGTGTCAGGCCCTGGTCAGGTTAAACTCTGGACACTCATAAAATTGTGATTTACCTGTTCTGTTACCTTGGAGTCAAACCCATTTTTGACAGCCTAACGGTCGCTGTAATATTGTGTAACACCCATTGTGAAATTGTATAATCTTGATTATTGTGATGAGAAATTACAGATATATACAAAGTGTACATTATCGCATACAAGCCTTCCGTATTTTTGTCATTCCGTAATTTTGATCTACAAATGATACCAAATCGCACAGTTGTGCGGAGAGAAGCGCACAACGGGGCGAACGATTGCTAAATCGCACAGTTGTGCGCACCATGTGTGGACGATGTGCGGACGGTGTGTGAACGATGTATACACGGTGTGCGCACGCTATTTTTGGTGCGTTGTGCGGTCCCACAGCTGTATCATCATTACGAGCGTTACGAACTTGAAATATTTTAGAAATGAAACTAAAAAGCACATTAAAATATATAGAATCACCGATTAGGTCAATAATTCAATTACAGATCTCATTCGACACATGGTTTATGTATTTTTTCTTAATTCAATGATTTATAAATTCAAAACACACATTAACGAAAGCATTTGTGTTTTTAAACATAAAATAAACAATGATTGTAAATAGTACCTTGTTGACATGCTACTGTATGGATAATAGCGACCAGACTGTATATGTAATAGCGCCTGCGGCTTTATATTACTGTATGGTTTATTGCATTGCATTATTACATTTTGCCTGTTGGTGGAATAAACGGTTTTATCTCGCACAGATAATTTCGAGTGCAGTTACTGCCAAAACAGCTTTATAGAGTTTCGTAAAATAATTGAATATTGCATGCAAGACCAAAAGAACTTAGGAAGACAGTTACACAAACGAAGAATTTTCTTCTGGTTCCAGAAGAGATAAGTCTCCTAGGTAAATGTAGTATTATACCAAATGATGAAAACTGCAGCGTGAGGGTACAAAGAATTTATCTACTTTTATATTCCCTGTTAAGAAAAATACCAAAAAAGTTATGAACACAACAGGGACCTGATAATTTGTTATAGCTATACTTAGACCTAAACTAAGGTGTTCAGAGTAATTTTATATGTTTTAGGGGTTTAGATCGACTTTCAGTAAATATGCCGTTCGAACCCTAGTTTGGCCGTTACCTTTTCTTGTTCTTCTGCCGCAAAATTGGCAATATTGCCAACGCTTGTTTCATGTAGTAGGAGTACGCTTAGCAAAGGAATACCCAAAACTGGGTTGTAAATAGTTGTGTTATTGGTTGAGCATCTGTCTAGAGTTCGGAGTGTTCCGGGTTCAAGTCCCGGTCTGGCTGTTACATTTCCTGTTTTACCCATGGAAGGTTTATAGGGTTTGTGTGTCTTTGGTGTCGAAGACTTTTTTGAAGGACGGAGGAAGTAGCGGAACTGGACTGGGTCCATTGTCGGCGACCAGGAAGCTCAATTGGTTAAAGTGTCGGTCTAGAGTTCGGAGGGTTCCGGGTTCGAACCCCAGTCTGGCCGTTGCATCTATCTTTCTACTGTTACACATCTAATAAACGTGAGTGCAAAAAAAATACATCATATAAAAATAATGAGGAAAACTATAATGAAAATTACTTTAAAGGAGAATGTTACTTTTCACATGTTAGAAAGAAAATCATCATCTTTCTAGTTATGCTAACTTTCTGTAAACGGAATTGCTATGTTTTTGATGGTCAAGCGTGTAAAACTCCGACAGCTTCAAATGATATACATAATAGCCAAACTCTTACTATCATATTGTTGTACTATAGGAATTTATTGAAATATTAATTTGAGCCGGACAGGTTCGGCCCATGCAACACTTAAAAATTCGTAAAATTGGCAGGACAAGCTGACGTTGCATGTTTTATGACAATGTAATTAAGCTGGGGGGGGGCTCGTTCGGCCATCCGATCTTCTGACAGGAAAAGTTATATAATTCTTCAAAAACGGACATGCTAATCATGTTAACTAAGGCATTTGGGCTCAACGTTTGATGTCGACATCTTGTCTTATAAATATAAAACTTAATAATAATTAAAATTTCATTGTCAATTCTATTATATGTCATACTCTCGTTTGCTACCAATAATCCAAAAAGAAAACTGATTTTATTAAATGAAAATGGGATAAAAAGTGCATCTAACAATATTTCAAAACTTTGTAAAAAATTCTGTACTTCTCTACATTCCCACAAAATATGAATGATTGTTTCTTGTTCTAAATTACAAAGTGTACAGAGTGGACTTGTCACTAATCCTACTTTAAACATGGATGAATTTGTTGTCAAAATATGATGAACAATTCTATACTGAAACCATTGTAGTCTTGAATTTTTTGTTATTCTAAAAGGGGTCTTATATATATCATTCCAATTAAAATTATTCAAATCCAATTTTTCTTCCCATTTTCTCCTCCCAGAAGCAATAGTATCTTTTTTTACCATAAGATTATAAAAATCTTTTATCCCTTTTACTCTTTTTAAGAAAAATTTAATATTACAGGGTATGATAGGGTATACAATAGCATCCTTTTTACAATCAATTTTAACTAAATATTTCCTTATTGTAGTTAATACACCATGATATTGGATAAAATTTGTATTTACCTGATAAATTTGAGCAAATTCTTGAAATGTGTAAAAAGTGCAAGTCTCAATGTCTTTTATTAAGTCATAAATTATAGTCACTCCTTTATTATACCATGTCTTGAAAAATATTGATTTTCCCCCAATAGTAAAATTCCTATTGTACCATAATGGCATTTTCCAGATGCAACTTTCATTAATTTGTTTCACCCGCTCCTTTTCATTAAACCTTCTCCATGCTTTAAAGACATCTTTCCAAAAATAATTTGTGCACTTATTAAGACATATTGGAATGTAATCACTTCCACAATGAGATAGCATATGTAAGTCAAGATGTGTTTCTAAGATAACTTGCCACTTGCCCGACTTCTGATATAATCTCCGTATCCACCCTAATTTTAAGGAATCAATGAATGACCTTATATTAACCATTTTAAGACCTCCTTCAAAATAATTTTGAAATATCACATCTCTCCTTATTTTATCAGTTTTACTGTTCCATAAAAAGTTAAAGAGAACATTATTTAATTGATTCAAAAAAAGATCATCAGGATTTGGCAATGCAATAAATAAATGGTTAAATTGTGATATCATTAAAGATTTTATCAGATGGATTCTACCTATAGGAGTAAGTGATCTTCTGTTCCATGCCATGATAAGTGCTTTAAGTTTAATTAATTTTTTATCAAAATTTAATTTTGGGATTTCATGAAGATTGACACTAAATTCTATTCCCAGAAGCATGAATTTTGTCCTACCCCACTGCAATTTTAGATCAGGTAAAAATGTATCTTCACTATGTATTTTGCTCCCTATCCAAACCACCTGGGTTTTGTCTATATTTATCTTCAAACCAGATATTTTAGCGAAAGTATTCAATTCTGCTATCGACTCTTTTAAAGACCTTTCTGAACCATCTAAAATGAGAGAAGTATCATCAGCATACTGAGAAATAAGGATTGGACTTTTATTGACTTCTATACCCTTAATCTTATTGTTATTTCTAAGTCTTATGCCTAGTATTTCAACACACAAAATAAAAATGTAGGGGGCGATTGGATCACCTTGGCGACAGCCTCTTTTTATGTTTAGAAATGATGAAAGATTACCACCTTGGTTTATAGTTGAACTTACATTGGTGTGCAGTAGTTTTATCCAGCATCTAATATCAGAACCAAAATTAAAATAATTTAAAACTTTATCAACAAATTCCCATGAGACTGAGTCGAATGCTTTCTCAAAATCTACCATTAATAACATACCTGGAATATATCTTTCTTCTGCATATTGCATAATGTCATAAACTAATCTAGTATTTTCCCCTATATAACGGCCTGAAAGAAATCCTGTTTGATCTTCACTAATTAATTTATCTAAAACTGTTCTAATTCTACCTGCTATCGATCCAGACGCTATTTTATAGACTATATTCAATAATGTTATGGGTCGCCAATTTTTTATGAACTGCCTAGGTTTATCTCCCTTGGGAATACATGTTATAATACCTTGCCTTTGTGTTACTGATAGCAAACCTTTCCTATACCCACAATTTATAGATCTAACAATGAACCCACCTAGCTGTTTCCAGAAACACTTAAAAAATTCTACAGTAAACCCATCAGAACCGGGACTTTTGTTATTTTTCATATTTTTCAAAGTTTTTGTTGCTTCATCTAAAGTAATTAACCCTTCTAGACCAAAAGAATCGTTATTTTCTAATTTTGAAACATCACATGTATTCAAAAAATCTGCTAAATCTATATCATCAATATCAGTATTATTATCATATAACTTTTCATAAAATAAACGAACTTCTTCTAAAATTTCATTCTGTTGTGTAATAATAACATTATCATCTTTCTGTATCTTTGGTATAATCTTGGAAGTATAATTCCTATTTTCTAACTTGAAAAAATAATTTGTTGGCTTTTCTCCTTCCTCTTGCCATCTTGCCCTAGATCTAATTATACTACCTCTTACCTTCCTCAATCTAATATTTTCCAATTCCCTTTTCTTAATTTCTAAATCTTCTATGTCTACATGTTCCTGCTCTTCAATAGTTTGTATTTTTCTCTTAAGATCATCTTCCTCCCTACTTTGCTGTTTCTTTCTATAAGATGAATAAGATATACTTTTACCTCTGATTTCCATTAATAATGTTTCAAGAAAAAGCTGGTCATCAATTACAAATTCTATTTCTGTATCTGGTATATTCATTATAGCATTCAGATTATACACTGGCAAAGAGTACTGGGTTTTTGTTTCTAAAATAATATTTTTCACCATTTGATGATATTCTTCCTCATATAAAAGAGATGAATTAAATTTCCACAATCCCTTTCCCCGCTTGAATTCATTCAATTTTAAAACAATTATAGGGAATGAGTGGTCGGACCTGTAACCTGACTCAATAGCTGATTTATGAATACTAGATAACAAATTTTCTGAAATAAGAAAAAAATCTAAACGAGACTGTTTTAATGGGTTCTTCTTTCTCCAGGTATATCTTTTACTATCTTGATGCAATTCTCTAAAAATGTCTACCATTGAATAGTTTTCCATAATTTCAATAACTTTTTCTCTTGCTTTTTTATTATTAATGTTCTTATAGCTTTTGTCATAATCTAACTCAGGATCTAATACTAAGTTGAAATCTCCACATATAATAAATTTGTCATTTCCAAAGTCGTCAATTGTGTCTGTTAAAATATCAAAAAAAATAGGTGTGTCTGTGTTTGGGCCATATAGCGTGATCAATGTAACATGTGAACCCTCTAATTCAATATCAAGGGCTAAAAAATTTCCTGACATTTCTTTCCTTTCCCTTTTCACCTTAATTTCAAAATTATTATTTATAAGAATAGCTACCCCCCTGGCATTGGACTTAAATGAATTAAAATAACAGTCGAACCCCCATTCATTTCTGATAATATTCTGGTTCTCTTCAGTAAAATGAGTGTCCTGTAGACAATAAATACAATATTTTTTCGATTTTAAGTATGAAAAAAGGTCCCTTCTTTTAATTTTGTCCCCGAGACCCTGACAATTAGCAGAAAGAAAAGTTATACCCTCCATCATGTTACATTACAACTTACCAGAAACATGCATGTATTAACTAGCCCAGATAAGAAAAAGAGAAGAATCGAAATATAGCACAACAGAAGAAAAAGGTTAAAACACATGTCAAAATGGTCAAAAGTCGCAGACAACTGTTAACGCACCTTTCATCCTTCTCTCAAAGTACAGTTTCCAAAACCATGCCGTAAGGCGGAAGTGAAAAAAAAAACAACAACCGGAAGTAGTACAGTAATATATTAAGCAAGAGGCTTAATTTTCCGGATTTTAAATAGATTAATTAGAAAAACGATCAGACACCCTTCCGGACTGTTTCACATTATGAAGAAAACGTAATATAAAATTATTTAGATGTATTCCAACGAATATGACATAAAACGTACATTTCATAATATCAACAACATCAAAATTGACACAAAGAATCTTGAATTGACATTAAAGTACAGAAAAAAAGCCGTTAGTTTTCTTCAGTGGAGCGTTACACTATCGTACAAAACTTACCGGAATACATTTTAGAAAAAAATATCCACAGCATACCTTCCAAATACACAGACATATCAGTGACACATCGTGAACACACTTCAAAATCATATTGATCGGTAGAACCAGAGGAGTCAATCTCTGGCGGCCACACGTATACATGTACGCGAGCCTATAGTCAGATACCGATCTCGCACTCAATAATAATACTTTTCACACAGTTCCGTAGAATCTGTCTCTTAGTTCCTAAAATTGTTGTCATCTGCAAGATACTGATCCGTCAGCTCTGTATCGTATGACAGTCTTCGTTTCTTGTCGTTGGTTAGCACTGCGAATAATTTTCCATCCACACTAAAAGTATGTTTGACACTTTTAAGTCTGTATGCTTCCTTAAGTGTTTCTTGATTCATTCTTGTCAAGTCCTCGAAAACAATTTGTCCTTTTCCCTTCAATTTACGTCTGTTGTTTAGTATCTGGACCTTTTTCCTCCTGTGGGTCATTTTACAGATGATCGTCCGAGGCCTGTTTCTGTCAAAACGCCCGAGTCTATGCGCAATGTCTATGTCGTTGCTCTGTATATCCACCTCCAAAGAATCCTTTACAAATGTCACTACTTTCTCTACACACTCCTCAATTGTTTCTTTATCCCTTGTATCGCTAAGGCCAACAATCCTGATTGAATTTTTCCTGCCTTGTTGTTCCAAATCATTTACTTTATACACTAGTCCAGTATTCATACTGTCTGATTCTGTGGCTCGTTCTTCTAATTTTTCCACTTTCTCTTTCAAGCTGTCGTTCTCTTTCTCGAGGTCGAAAATTCTTCCTTCGAGCTGATCGACGAGCACACGGTTTTCCTCCCTGATATCCTCTCTCAATCTTTCTAACTTTCTGTCCATGATTGTATCCATATCCGACTTTGTCACAAGAGTTGAGATCATTTTAAAAATCTCATCAATCCTGTCTCTTCCTGAGGATTCACTAGAAAAGTCTGAACTTCTGGTTTTTGTTCCTGCCTTACCAACACCGACACTGGTTCTCGAACTCGGCATGGTTGTATAGCCCACTACAGAATGTATATATAAGTTATACCTGTACAGGTAAGTCGTACACACAATAGGCGCGCGTTAACAGATGTCACGTACTAGTGGTCAGTCCATTGTCTTGAATTTGTATTTCAGTTACATAAATAATACAAAATTTTCCTTGAAAGTTCTTGAAGAATATCTAATTACATTTCTTCAAATAGCCATATACCAAAAAGCAGCATGATCAGTACGTTCGAAAATAGGTAATTTTGATAAAGTTAACGGAGCCAAAAAACCACCCGACTGACCAGATCCGCGTGACCTTGACCTTCCCCTCGCTTATACAAAATTAAGTCCCGTTGTCTAAAAGTTGCTCCAGAGTAAATTAAGACAAAATCTCTTCATTCTTCCAGTCTAAGGATTCCCCGGTTTACTCTACTTCCGCTTTGTGGCCCCATCCATCTGCCATCGGAAATGTGGGTAGCGGGTCGGCATCCTACACAATGGGTTACCATCGTCCAAAGTTTGATCCAGAGCAAATTTTGATAACATTTCTGTATTCGTACATCTAATCTGGTACTTTTTTTTTTTTAATTACGGATCAAAGAAAAACAACTTTAAACATGTGATGATGCTGATCGTGAACATTATTTCAAGCACTAGTACAGTCGGTGCTGTCCTTTCGGCGCTCACAGCTAACATTCAACAATTCTAGCTCTGCCCAACCATGTACTCATTTACAGCTGAGTAGACTGGAACAAGCAGAGTTAAGTATCTTGCTCAAAGATACAACAACGTGCCGTGCCGTGACTCGAACCCGCAACCCTTCGGTCACGAGCCCGGCGTCCTACCACTAGACTACTATACTATTCAACATCTTTCCTTCTTAACATTCTTTGATAAGTTTGTACCACATATTCTGTCTATTAACGAAATCAAAAGCTTTTTTGTAATCAATAAAACAGCGATACAGTATTTTTCTATTTTTCAGGGTTTTACCTATGAGTGTGTAGAATACAAATCTCGCGTCAATAGTTGATAAATGCTTCTTAAAACCAAATCTAGCGTCAATAGCTTCTTAAAACATAATGAGTATCATTGAATAATTGATGTAAATAAAATTCCCTTGACAACTTACTACTGTAATTCCTCTGTAATTATTGGTATCGTTCCTGTCTCCTTTCCTGAACATAGGCATTATAGTATCTACCGACCATGATGTACGATAAAAACCAGATTTAAAAACATTGTTCAACAGTACCACAAGACATGGCATAAGTACATCTTTACCCTTAATAAAATACTCATTAATCAGTAGATCTGGACCACAATCCTTCGAGTTACTCAATTTAGTGCTAGCTTTAAGGAATTTCACTATAAGATAATTGATCATTCAATTCTTGAAACATAGTGTTTGGTATATTAACATTAAAATTATTAAAAAACTTATTTACTGAAACGTCGTTTTAGTATCAACATTATTCTGGTATTCTGCAGACAAGGTGACTTCCTTTCTTCAGTATATATAAACAGCGTGGTCAACTTTCGGCCCCCACTTCAATTTTTTGTATTGTTTTGCCAATAATTGTAGATACATAAAAATGAACAATAACTGCATATATGATTATTCGTTATAACTACTGATAACTGTAGTGGACCTCCTTGCATAACACCAGGTTGAGAAACGGGTACATCCTTACAAAATGACAGATAACTGTCACAGGCGAATGCTATTTTGAAAATTAATGATGAAAGTGTATACCAAATTACCTTTATTTTCACACCATAAATGTCATATTGATATACAATGTACATGAAGTAAGCGAAGTGACACTTTAAATTAGAGAAACATGCAATGTTTTTCCACAAAATTTGAGATATATTCAACATTGCCAACTTGCCTATACAACAGTATTGTGGAAGGAAATAGAGTTCCTGACTGTCCATTCCATAAAATCTAAATTACATCCACACAACACGTATTTTGCATTGAATCATGTTCCACTACTAAGATTTTAAAAGGATGTGATTAGAAGATGATCATACATAAGTGTCCATTTCATATTTATTGTATTAAACGTGTCCAATAATGTGATATGAAACGAGCCGTTATGTAGGTAATGCAAATGATCTGTACCAAGAAACATTTTTTTCCAATTTTGTTTTGTTTTCGTTTTTATTTTTTTTATCACGACTGCCAAAAACGGTAACTTTAAGGATCCCCGTACCACTGCCAAAAACTGTAACTCTAAGGATCCCCGTACCACTGCCAAAAATGTAACTTTAAGGATCCCCACAGCACTGCCAAAAACTGTAACTTTAAGGATCCCCGTACCACTGCCAGAAACTGTAACTTTAAGGATCCCCGTATCACTGCCAGAAACTGTAACTTTAAGGATCCTCGTACCATTACCAAAAACTGTAACTTTAAGGATCCTCGTACCATTGCCAAAAACTGTAACTTTCAGGATCCCCATACCACTGCCAAAATCTGTAACTTTAAGGATCCCCATACCATTGCCAAAAACCTGTAACTTTAACTTAAGGATCCCCGTACCACTGGCAAAAACTGTAACTTTAAGGATCCCCATACCATTGCCAAAAACCTGTAACTTTAATTTAAGGATCCCCGTACCACTGCAAAAACTGTAACTTTAAGGATCCCCATGCCACTGCCAAAAACCTGTAACTTTAATTTAAGGATCCCCGTACCACTGGCAAAAACTGTAACTTTAAGGATCCCCGCACCACTGCCAAAAACTGTACCTTTAAGGATCCCCGTACCCCTTCCAAAAATGTAACTTTAAGGACCCCCGTACCACTGCCAAAAACTGTAACTTTAAGAATCCCCGTATCACTGCCAGAAACTGTAACTTTAAGGATCCCCGTACCACTGCCAAAAACTGTAACTTTAAGGATCCTCGTACCATTACCAAAAACTGTAACTTTAAGGATCCCCATACCACTGCCAAAATCTGTAACTTTAAGGATACCTGTACCACTGCCAAAAACTGTAACTTTAAGGATCCCCGTACCACTGCCAAAAACTGTAACTTTAAGGATCCCCGTACCACTGCCAAAAACTGTAACTTTAAGGATCCCCGTACCACTGCCAAAAACTGTAACTTTAATGATCCCAAAACCACTGCCAAAAACTGTAACTTTAAGGATCCCCGTACCACTGCCAAGGCAGTGACGTTAAGGATCCCCGTACCACTGCCCAAAAACTGTAACTTTAAGGATCCCCGTACCACTGCCAAAAACTGTAACTTTAAGGATCCCTATACCACTGCCAAAAACTGTAACTTTAAGGATCCCCGTACCACTGCCAAAACTGTCACATTAAGGATTCCCATGCCACTGCCAAAAACTGTAACTATGAATTTGAACATGTCTTTGTCATTATTCGGCATTATAATAGCTTTGAAATTTCATTTCTGGAAAAAAAAATCTACAGGTCTTTTATATGAGAAATAACTATGAAAAAATCAATAAAACAAAATCAACAAAATTATCCTGAATGTAAAAACACAACGGGGTTCGAACACTGGACTTCAGATTGTTCAGCTTGCTAATTGAGATTGAATATTAATGCAATTACCTCTGATTGGGTAATTTCAACAATGTATCTCCTCAACACTCAATGCCTTGGGGTCAGAGGTCGTGATTTAAATCTCGATAGGGACCAAAAGGCAACGTAAGCTAAAATTTGCATTTGTAATTTAAATCAGCTTCCACTGATTTATACATGTACATGGCATTTCATATTCAGCACAGCCTGTTGATGAACGTCAGTGGAGTTACAAACGGGGCCCAACAAGACCAGGGGTTTATCAAAGGTCGTGAAGAAGAAGGATTTTGGAAATCGCATTATGGAATCACTACTATTAAGAGCCCATTTTTTTCTTTACATTATTATGAATAACTCATACACGGTTTACCCGGAAACGCTCACCACAACAGAGCTTTCGCCCCGTTTGTAATCAGTAAGGAATTCGAATTGAGCATGAATACGAATCTCTCACATGCGAAAGTTTCCGGTATCTTTAGGTTGGAGGCCATGTAAGGGATCAAATTTCAACTTTACCTATTTATGGTAGTGTGTTCAAATTGCCTTTTCATTAACATTAACGTCAATCACAGGCGTTTGTAACAAATATTTAAAGAAATATATACGAACACACGTATTGCTTATATTTCATATATTGGTTATAAGTGTCCATATCTAATGTTATGTACTTGTTACAAGCCCTTGTGCGTCTACTACCAAACTTTAAATCATGTTGTTACGTTAAGGTTGATTTAGCGCTCGAGAGAACTGAGACATCTTACATAGTTCTTATTTCTCACATTTTTTCATATCCTGTTTTTTTTAAAATGTACATGTGGGTCTAATCGCTTTTAAAGTATTTGCTGATAGCAAGCAGGTAAACTCTAATCCTGCTCAGCCAGGTGAGATGAAACACACTATATTAAAAACAAATTTGTTTCAAAGTACATACTATGATGCGCATCGAATGAACGAGTCCTATGGCTTCCATTTTGTTATTTTAATGTATATTATCTTACATTGTGGACTTCGGGAGTGACTACGCTATTTCCCACCACGAAGAGGGACCGCAGTGGCCAAGCGTCTGACATTCGGCTACCACTAGCCCTCCACCAATGGGTCGCGGGTTCGAGGCATACATGGGGCAGTAGCCAGGCATACGTACTGGCCGCAGGTAGGTGATTTTTTTCTCTGGGAACTCCGGCTTTCCTCCACCATCAAAACCTGGCACGTCCTTAAATGGCCATAGCTATTAATAGGACGTAAAACACAAACAAACCAAAAGCTGTCTGTGTATTACTAGAAGGAACATGCCGTCAAAGAATATTTAAGTCATTGAATGTGTTTCCCTGCCATCCCAAAAGTCCATTCCAAATGTCCAGTTTGACCTTTCCACTTGTACGGGAAAGCCCTATTAAATAAAGAGCCGATAACGTCACGTGACGATTTCGAAACGAATCAGAATCATCTATAAACACAAGTAGTGACAAAGAGCCCCAATGGAGGGAGTGTATTTGGGCAATTCCTTATCCCACTTTGAACCCAAGGAATAAGATTGTATTTAAGTCCACAAATACTTACCACAACCACACATACAGTAATTATTTACCATCATAAGCTATAGTTGTACATATGCCGATATTCAAACGAACTCATTTTCGTTGGGATCTCAGTACTTTATGAAAGATCAGGAAATGTTTATTACCGGGTTAAGAGTAGGGAAATGTTCATTACCGGGTTAAGAGTAGGGAAATGTTTATTACCGGGTTAAGAGTAGGGACATGTTTATTACCGGGTTAAGAGGAGAGTCATGTTTATTACCGGGTTAAGAGTAGGGACATGTACCGGGTTAAGAGTAGGGACATGTTTATTACCGGGTTAAGAGTAGGGACATGTTTATTACCGGGTTAAGAGAAGGGGAAATGTGTATTACCGGGTTAAGAGTAGGGACATGTTTATTACCGGGTTAAAAGTAGGGACATGTTTATTACCGGGTTAAGAGTAGGGACATGTTTATTACCGGGTTAGGAGTAGGGAAATGGGCCCGGAAATACCTTCCTGTTTTCCATGCTTACACGACCACGGGACAAACTTTTCTTTCAAATGAAATATTAATGAAATTAAACACTATTTTCATTAAGTGAATGCATAGAAAAGAAAAAAACAAAAACAAAAAAAACCATGCTTGTTAAATCACGGAATCGGATAATCTAATATTAGATTATGAAAACTCAATGATTTCTGATTTTTCTTTTAACCACCTTATTCAAGACCATGCGGTACATGTTTACCTGCTTTCCCTTTTCTTTTTCGTTCATACACCTCTAACACTCAGGCCATTATTTAAGTCGTCACACACAATACCCGTTTCTGGCAAAATCAATTAGGTGTCTAGCACGAAATAATGTCTTGTATTGTTCGTTTGTCAGAGTTTCTAAGTGAAATACTCAGTGCGTGTCTGATGTGACAGTGTCCTAGATAAGTGCCGATAGCTTGAAGCTATTCGTCGTCGTCTTCAATAGTGGAAATCTGACAATGGTTTGCCATTGTTGTTGAGCGATTTGTATCAGTTCTGATGTTTGAATGGATTTTTTAATGGAATCAGTTGATGTCATATACATGCTACACGTACACGCTAACGGTCATTTATGTTTTAACGAAATTTAGTTGTACGTGGATAAGTTACATGTACCCGTACACGTACCCCCAAGGTTGCTAAACCTCTTCAATATGTCAGATATGGAACATGTATGTATCGTATGTTTTTTATGACGATATAACCTCTTTATTGCAATTTTCTATCCTCTTGTAAAGGGACATTGACTATTTTAAAACAACTGTAGGCATGGGGAAGATATTTTTCAGAAAAGCCAAAGGTCATGTAAAGTTTGGTTTTTGGAAAAGATTTTAAAACGGTCCCGTCCTAGGAATAAATATGCCTCGACCCTGATATAAAAAAAAAAATCAGAAGGACGCAAGCTTACTACCGAATAAAATGTCGGTTAGACAGGATAAAGGACCCCCTCTAGTAGTAATTATACAATTTGATGTATTTTGAATCAGGAGACTCACTTGATACATTCCTGCAGTATTTGACCTTCACCATGCTGTCCCTTTAAGGATGCCCTACCACTGCTAAGCATTGTAACTAAGTGTTGGAAACTGTTGGCATGACTAATAATAATAGATTGATAAACAAAATATAATCACAATAGTGTTTTATCGTTAATAGTTCAGTACGGCTACACCGGGATTTTTAACTCAGGCCTTCAGATTGTTATACTTTCTCGCTTGCCTGATTGAGAAAATTGGTCAACAGATGTGTCCTGGCCCAAATGTACTGCAGTTTCAAATAAACAGAGTTAAGGGGAGGTAAATGTATAAAGGAAAAATAGTAGTGCAGTGGGACAGGGATCTTTCAACTCCTTTAGTAAAAATGTACAATGTGATACTGTGATCCTATGTGTTAATCTGTTGACAAGCACATACTGATACGCTGACTGATGTAAGCAAACTTAGTCAATATATTCAATTAAGGTGTTTTCTCTAAAGCACATGAAGTTGACATAGTAAATCGGGTTGACAAAAAAGCAAAGTTTATTTCAGTAAAAGAGAAATCATTGATCTTATACTGCGGACGACTTATTGGAGTATCTTGAAGAAGAAGGGTCAAAAAGACAGGTTGGCTGGATTTACTTGAAATGAATTGTTTTGAAAATGTTTTTAAGACAAATCTTGTTCAGAACAAGCTAGGTTTGAGCGTAAAAGGATTTTTTTTAATTATTTAAAACCCGTCGTTTATCATGTGTTCGTTATGTACTATGTGTGTATATACACGTATGGGGTCATGCATGTATTTTACCTGAAAGTACACATGTGTGTGACGTCATCGATTGTGTGTTGGCGTGCTCGTTTTTGTGTGCTGCATGTTCTGTACTAACTTGAATGGTCAGAGTTGTAATTTAATCAACTGACGAATCGCAGCACTTGTCATTCAACTCATCATATGGGGCGAGTTCGATCATCAACTATAACGACTGTGGTCTAATTAGAGTACGATCGAACTCACTTTAGTAACAAGGAGTTACGGTGCGCATGTCTGGCAACTATCATTGTTATTATTATTATTATTATTATTACCGATTTCCTTTGGTCGGACCAGAGCAACTAGGGATCGTCTGCGCATGCGTGATTATTTGAAAGCAAGACAGTGATTGGTTGCTGCTTACCAGCATGCGTAAGCACATTGAATGTTACCATCCGACTATGGGGTAAAGTTGATGATCGAACTCGCCCATTAATTGTACATCAACTCTTGACGGACACAGTTTATAACACTTTAAGGAGAACCCGGTACATGATATACGTCGTCCGACTTACATTGAAGAAGTTCTTTGCACACAGCATCCTGGTGAGTGCGTCGCATGTTGTTATTTAATTCTTATTCAAGTGATTTATAATCTATAAATTAATTACACGGCTCGGTGAATGAAATGAAATTTATTATCGGTAAAACGTATGGGTGATGATGTGCAAGAGTTGTTTAATGTGTGAAGTGATATATGTATATTTATTGTAAATAGATTGTTTCGAACACCCAACAACAACTAATTAGGAAACCATACACGATGTTCTAAAAGTTTAGAAACAGTAAGGGTATACTTGTGTATAATTGGTGAAGAATTGAACGCACCAATGTTAATTCATGTGAGAATGAAAAAGGTCAGGTAAGCTAATCACTTTGTGAGTAGTCCGTATTATTCTGACGTTTTATCGACTTTTTTCATATCGGTCTGTCGTCGATTAACGTCAGAACTCCGGCCCTCTATAATATGCGGGAAATATGCGACCCGTGCCCGGAGCGCACTTCAAACTGATATTTTAGAAACAAATCGTCACTTTCACACACATGTCGCACATGGATCGAAAGATCTATTCTTTATGCACAAGTTGAACATACCTACCATGCCTCAAACAACTAATACAATCACTAAAAACATATTTTCCCAAACTTACTCTGTTTTACTCTAGTTTTTTGATAGCCCCGCCTTCCAATGCCACGTGACTAAAATCTCGCCGGGCTACTTCATAACGTTGGGAAATACCTTCGGTAACGCGAGATCTCGTCAAGTAATGTGACATTTCTCATGGCCTAATTTCCATAAAAAAACATGGGTTGGTATAGAAAAAGTTGGAAAATGCTTTCCGTCATGATCTTTGAAACATCTTATTGATACCACCTAGTGCATAAAGAATAGATCTTTCGATCCATGTGCGACAAGTTGAAAGATGAGAGAGAGAGAGAGAGAGAGAGAGAGAGAGAGAGAGAGAGAGAGACATTGACTTTTTGGTCTATGATTCTTTCATATACATTTATCTAGTTTTGTATGGAAAAGGTTCCTTGGACTTGAACAATTCACTGATCTGCAGTATATTCCGTCTTTGCGTATTGCAGAGTAACATCATCAATTTTTGAGAAAACGACTTAATTTTCTCACACAAACCAATGACGTAACAAACAATACCTGCTTTCAAGAGAAGATAACTCTGCGATACGCAAAGACGGAATAGGAAGAGTCCTGCTGACAGTCCACAGTATTATTGTTGATGATTGTTTTTTGTGATAATTACTTTAATATCAAGGTAATCGATGCATGTCCTCTGTGCTATTTGTTTTCAACCAAAACCGAATCTTTGTAATCTAGCCTTTTTTGTTTTACTGAAAACGAGTGAAGATGAGGCATATCAGCTCTATAGAAATTAAATGGGTTTTATTTCTGTATTTTCAGAATGACGACATTTCTTAAGGTGCTGAAAGGGACATTATTCCTAGTATCACTTATCGCTACAGGCATGTGTGTCTGGAATGTGTATCGTCTAAATATGAGCAGAAATCGTTACCTCTATCTAGAACACTGGAAATCAAAAGAAAATATGACCAACGCTAAATATATAAGAGCGGATACAGGAATACAAACTGAAAGCAAACCTGGCATCTTACGTCAAGTCGATTCGTTGAAAACATTGCTGCGGACAAATATATCAGCACAACCTACCAAAGCTCCATGGTCAAACTTCTCGTTTCCTCTAGATGTCGATATGATTCAGCTAGTGCAAAAGCTGAGGTCAAATATACCTGTGGAGCACAAACCTGTATTCGTATACGGATACACCTTTACTCATTACAAAGTAGATAGATGCGTTGATGGATCGCCATTTTTTATATTTCTCATCAAATCCGCTGTTACAAATGTGGAAAGCCGGGCGGCGATCAGAAAGACGTGGGCAAACTCGGCTTTGATAGAAAAGTATAACAGCGTGAGAATGTTTCTGGTCGGGACCCCAGATAAGCGAACGGTACTGTCGGCTGTAGAGGAGGAAAACAACATCCATAAAGATATCCTCATAATGTCATTTCGTGAAAATTACTATAACAACACATTAAAGACAATAGGAGCGATTCATTGGACCGTACAGCACTGTAACCGCTCCAAGTTTGTAATTTTTGTCGATGATGACATGCTGGTATCTACAACACGGTTGGTTGAGTTTTTGGAAACCAATGTGACTTTGCCAACTTTTTTCGGGGGTCATGTAGCAAAAGATAATATTCCCTTCAGAAATGAAACGTCCAAGTGGTATGTGTCCCTGAAGGACTACCCCTATAGTGTGTATCCCCCAATGGCGTCTGCTGGATTCATGGTCATGACGATAAATTTCGTCATTGACATCCACTTCGCTTCTCAGTACACGAAGGAGTTTAATTTTGACGACTGCTATCTTGGGATGGTAGCGTATAAACTTCACGTTAAACCTGTCTATATTCGTTCGGTGTTTGTTGAACCTATGAATATTACAAGAAACACGCATTTGATAGCTGCACATGGCTTTCCTCCTTCTAAGATGATCAGTTCATGGTCTGAATTGCAAAAACAGTTTACCCTCACCAATCGATAGTAACTTGTTTCATATCAAATAACATAAAGACTAGACTTGCTGTTTACCCGATGAAGTTTAGTTTGCCAATCAAGACAATAATGCTACGTGAAAAGATTACTAAGCGGATATTTATTTATACATAATAAAGATTAAACATAAACATTCACGGAGGATCCCGAAAATCAGTTAAAATACAATTAAAGGGCAGGTATGTAGGAGTATATTTCGGCCTTAGACCTCAAAATTATTCCGGGCTGGGTGGTATTTTCCCATTGTAGGCATGTTTGGGTAGAATTATCTCGGTGTTAATTTGGGATGGTTATTTTCCCGTTGTAGGCATGTTGAAATATATTATCGGGGTGGGTTTAAACTTATTCCCCGGGGTGGGATACCGGGTGGACATTTTTGAGAGGACATTATGTTACACGGTATACTGTTTTTGTATGGACCGGTCGAGTGATTTACGGCTGTAGCATTGTGTATATCTATTCATCATGTTTAATTTACTTCACTGTTTCGTTTGGTACATAATAAATTGTAGAACTTTATAAAACGTGTTGTCATTCATTGACCTGTAGCCAGCTGAAGTTAAGTCAAGACAGAATCACAGAGTTGACGAAAGAAAATCACTATACAAGGGCAAAACGTTTACACCCCAAAGGGAGTTGAGAAAGATATTGGCTGGATCCAAAGGCCCTATAACCACGGATAATAATTTGTGAATATGTGAAACCAGTATGTGATAAGGCGGTATATAAGAACCTCGAATTATTATTATCAAATATTATTCCAAGCTAACCGAAACATAATATTTCTAATAATCTCCATGCAACCAAATGGAAACATGGATTTAATTATGAAAATAAATTTACAAATGATATATGGAAAATAGGCAGACAGGTTTATGTTTTCTTTTGTCAATAATGTTACATTGTCATGAAATATAAATTTAAGCGCATTGAAACTGAAGCGGAAAGAATCATTATAATAACAACGCCTGCTTCTCGTTTTAGGACTGCAGTATGATCAGGTATGGTTATAGGGTTGCAATTTCAACTATTTCAATGTCAAGATGCTGTACCAAATCACCAGGGTCAGGGGCTGAACCCTGGAACTATTGTGGTAGCATAAGTGTAAACTGTTCATGCCCCGCAATTGCATTGTACAGCATCAATATCTCTACTCTTAAAGGAACATCACGTGAAGAGCCTTATTTTTTTAATGAATGTATGTATTGTATGCACTTCCACTTATGTTACCTCGCTATCCCCATATTCATAGTCCGTTCCAAATGTCTAGTTTGACCACTTGAATTGTTCGGGAAAGCCCTGCTAAAAATAGCGCCGATAACGTCACCTGACTAAGAAATAATGCTAGTAATCTAAATTATGATCGTTATAAAGATCACTTAATTGAATCTCCAATGTGTGAGTGTAACGGATCTTTCGAAACTGCTGCACATTATTTTTCTGAATGTAATCAATATAATAATATTCGCCAGACTCTCCAACGGAGTTTGAATCATCACACTCACAATCATCTGTGTATAAATGTCCTAATAAATGGTTGTAATAGTTGTAATGATTTACAAAATAGAGATATCTTATCTCATGTATCAAACTTTATATCGCAATCAAAAAGATTTTCATTAATATAATATTTGACTTACCCTTACTATTTTTTGGAACATAATTATACATTCTTACATTTTTATTTATTATTTATTTTTTATTCTTTTATTCTTTTTATTTTCTTTCAAGTTATATGTATAAAAGCTTTATACCTCCCACAGTGAACTACAATGATATAGTAGTACAAGATATATCTTATGTAATATAATATGGAATTAATTAGATACTTTATTCTACCTTTGATAACTACTAATTTAGCTGGTATATATACACCTATTGAATGAAATTGGCTCTGGGCAGCTTAGATGGGTTTTTTCTTTCTTTTTTTTGTGTGTGTATTTTTGTGTGTATTTTTGTGGGCTTTTTTGTGTGTTTTTTATGTTTTCTATTTTCTCCTTCTTTCTTAAGCTTACATCAAGATATGGAGTAACTCCTTTCAAATTAATTAAAGAATTACTACTTTACTTACAGGAGTTGGTGTAGCCCTACTTACAAATTATATATCTATTTGCTGAAATTGGCTTTTGATCCTTAACAGTGTGTGATGGCTAGTGTGTTATACATATGGACTGTATGGCCTGTATCTGTTGAGGGAATAAATCCAATATCACCAAATATTTATACCCAACAGTTTACCTTATATGAATACCAGTAACTCATTGTCAGATACTTGATACTATTCACTGAAGATAATAGTCTAGTAAATATCTCAAATTAAATATCCCTAGTGAAAGGGTTACTATATCTCAAGAATACTGAACAAGTCTGTTTACATCAAGGAGTTACTTCCCCTTATCCCAAACATCATATCAATGTACAAATATATGTCTGTGTTTCTTACCACCTGTTGTCACTTTAAGGAGAGGACTTAGATAGGCTATGCCTGATGTCTGATCCTATTGACTATTGCTTATATTGTCAATAAAATTTGTTGAAATTGAAAAAAAATTGAATGTTACATTGTCATGAAATATAAATTTAAGCGCATTGAAACTGAAGCGGAAAGAATCATTATAATAACAACGCCTGCTTCTCGTTTTAGGACTGCAGTATGGTCAGGTATGGTTATAGGGTTGCAGTTTCAACTATTTCAATGTCAAGATGCTGTACCAAATCACCAGGGTCAGGGGCTGAGCCCTGGAACTATTGTGGTAGCATAAGTGTAAACTGTTCATGCCCAGCAATTGCAATGTACAGCATCAATATCTCTACTCTTAAAGGGACATCACGTGAAGAGCCTTATTTTTTTAATGAATGTATGTATTGTATGCACTTCCACTTATGTTTCCTCCCTACCCCCATATTCATAGTCCGTTCTATATGTCCAGTTTGACCACTTGAATTGTTCGGGAAAGCACTGCTAAAAATAGCGCCGATAACGTCACCTGACTAGGCAGGAAACGGTTTCCAAAGGGGCCCCCAGAGAGGGGCCGTCAGGCAACTGCATTTTCTTACCGCACTATGGAACCAAGTAATATGATTTCTAAGTCCGTATTCAAACTTATTGAACAATAATTATTCATCATCAGAAGTTAATTGCACACTTGCCAATATTTGTTGCTAATAAAATTGAACCAGGGATGAAGTTTTAACAATGTATCACAGCATTCTCCCGTCATACATTTACAATTAAATGTCAACAATGATAATAGGCATACACATAAAGTAGATATATATAAATATATATTGAGTTTAGTACCGGAATGTGACCGGTACAGTTGGTACGGGGCTAAACACCTTCCCTCAACCATGGGATAAACCTTTCTGTAAAAAGGAATATTGACGAGACGAATATCCCTTTTCAAATGTTTACATAAAGTGCATATATGCCATGACAAACTACACGCGTATAAAAAAGAGAAACGTTTGTGATTTGTTTTATTACATTGTACAACTCAATGTCTTTGGCCATTTTTTTTCTAGACCATGCATATACATGTATGTATACTCTCTTTCCCACTTTCACTGTCTCCATATGCTAACACTTAGTAAGTCATATTAGCCATCACACACAATAAACAGTATGGCAAAACCACTACGTGTACATGTACAATATGTGTCAGATATGGAAAGTGTTGAGATGAGATACTTGATAATTATATTTTTCAATACTTTACAGAGATTAAAGCATACTTGTAAATGGACCTTTTTTGTGTTGAGACAACTTTTCTTTAATCAGTTCCTTTTGTCCGAAACAGAAGCCGTAGTTATCGGCAGCACGCGCCATTTTTACAACGTAATACATATTTTTTCCCCTGTTTTCAATACATATTCCGATTCTACCTGAAATCGAAAATTAATTCTTTATAGAGAAAAGGTTGTTGCATGATGATACATTCTAAGTCAACATCATATGAAAACATGAACTGTTGAAAAATTACGATTTAAACAAAATTATTATGCGATCTTTTTTACTAGAAGTAGGTTATCCTTCCTCAGTTATTCATCCTGGTCCGTCATTTTGACATTTTTAATCTAGCTGCGATAACGTAGTTTTCTGACGAAGAGCGATTTTTTTTATATATATTGCGTCGTCTTGCCAGAGGAGGCCGGGTATTCATATTAGTACTAATTCAAATCTTGTCATGTCAAAACATAACAAAATCGTTTAATTCAGCAATATAATTAAATCATACCCTTTTACTGATCCCGGTAATATTATAAATTTCCACTGGCAATAATGATTCCGTAACGTACCCCTTGCGATATCTTTTGACCATTTGGCAACTTTTCGCTTCGCAAACAAAGATTTAAGATCTCACTCAGTATTTGAGATCGAGGTCAAATTGACCTTTAAACAACAGTTTAGATATGCTTCATTGAAACAATTATTTCAGTACCTGAGATCAAGTTCGTCCAAAGGTCCAGTTGAGGTCACTGTGACCTCGATTTAGGATGGGCATGCCACTGTCCTATGATGGTCCTTTATAACAGTTTTGAAGGCAATTTATCAAACAGCCGTCAAGACATTCTCTGGAAATCGTTATTTCAGGACTCGAGTTCGAGGTAAAAGGTGAAATTGAGGTCGGTCACAGTAACATTGTCCTTGGGATCTTACACACATTCCCTCTCATTATGTGCCGTTAGACAAGGTGAGATGCCCATGTAGGGTACAGTAGCTGAGATTATGAGATATGCTTTAA
This sequence comes from Mizuhopecten yessoensis, assembly GCF_002113885.1. Lineage (NCBI taxonomy): Eukaryota > Metazoa > Mollusca > Bivalvia > Pectinida > Pectinidae > Mizuhopecten > Mizuhopecten yessoensis. The sequence goes on from NW_018404533.1 coordinate 674,480, forward strand.
AACTGAAGGTGAAGATCATATTGAAACCACATAAACCTTGTTTTAGGATGTGACACACCGTCTTCTCATAATGTGCCTAAATGAAATATGTATTGCCCATTTATGAAACAGCAGCTAAGATATGGTCTGGGAACCACTATTTCAGTAATCAAGTTTAAGGTCAAAGGTCAAATGTTGGTTACAGTGACCTTGTTTTAGGTTGTGAGGCACCACCTTCCCATGAACTTCATATGAAATAATTTGATGTCATTTAATGTAAAAGAAGCTGAGATATAGTATAACAGAACAAATTAGGCAGAGCTTTGATATTTGCGATTTTGCACGTCCACATTATTCCAATAGGATGCATTTTTCATGAATGGTACCTGTAATCTAGTACATGTTCAAACACGGAATAGTTATTGCTTATCTTGGCCAGACAACAAAGGGCCATAATCTATATAAAGGGAATGCATGTGACATAAAGTCGCAAACCGTTTATGTTGTAGCTTGCAAAAAAAAATCAAAAATCAAAATCAGAGGCCCTTAATTTCGTGCTTCATTACTTGAAATACAATTCGTCCTATAAAGGTTTGCTGCCCAAAACTGGTTCAGGTTATAAAGGGCCATAACTCTGCAAGTAAAGGGCTGAGGGATCTATAAGTATTATGTGACAATCCGCCATACCAAGATGTGTATGTTTATTCAGTTCTGTGGTGCTAAGTTAAAATTGTTTAGACATTCCAGTTATGGTGTTCAAAATGAAGATGAACAAATGGTATTAACTCTGCAAGTACGGTGCGTTGTAGTATATACCAATCCATGATGTAAGATTTTTTTAGTAGTTATGGCTTGGACAACAAGTTTAATAACAAAATATATAACTCTGCAAGTAAATAGTTTTTGGGCCAGGATTTTTAATGTAGCATGCTCATATCACTAAGGGCAGAACATTTGCTCTCGTGGGCTTTTTTTGAAGGAAGCAAGAGACCATAATAAGTTGATAGTATAGATAGAGTACTTATAGAAAATGATTGTTGTCAGTCGCGCATGCGCGTCAGGTCAATTTTATGACGTCATCAAAATGGTTGCCGAGATATTCTGCTTTTATTTAAATTCACCAATTTTTCTGCGTAAGTTAAGGTGTTGTGACAAAAATTGACATTTAAATATTTAATAAACACATATTTGCATATTCAAAAATAGTTTGCGCTTTCTTAAAACATTTATATGCAACTTTGTGGTTAATTGAATGTATTGAGGACTAGAATTTCTGTAGGAAATAGAAGATTAAACATAAAACAAACGACTATAAACCTGACATTTATGTAAGTTGTTGACAAGAAAGGATCTATTGTTTATTTCCATCAATATGCCGCACAGTAACGAGCCTCAGGCAAATTAAACTGGTCATTAATGAAATAACAACATTTTTTGGATTATAATTCCGGAACTGTGTGTCCCGTGTTTCGGTCGAGAAATTTTATTAGAATAACTTCCGTTCAAAGTTATGGTAGCAATATGTACGATGGCCATGGGTGATACTTTTATACAATGAATAACCCCTGTAATATAACATGTATCAAAATAAAAATAAAAATTCAGCACTTACATTGGCATATACATGATGAAGTGGACTATGTGGGCTTCATAATTTTTCAAAATAAATAATTGAATTTGGTTTGAGACTACAGTTTTGGGCATTTACAAATCTGTGTCTACACAACAAAACCTAGCTTTTCATGTAGTCTATTTTTGTACTCAGCACATGTATAAATATTGTGAAAAATCCACCGGAATGACCTATGCTAAAACGTGAGTATTTCTGTTACCGAGTAGGCGATATTCAATTTCAGACAGGTTTTAACAAAAACAATTCTACTTGCGGGGGTCAAATTTTGGGCTAAAAATCATGATATGTTGCATATTTTTTTATGATTTTGAAGTGGTAACCATGGTTTTTTACAAGTCCCAAATCTGGGGAAAACAGTTTTTGAAAAAAATATGAGTCTTCTAAACAAAATGAAATCAAAATGTAGTTTATAAATATGTATATATATGTAGGTGTGTTGTGAAGGTTGAATTCACTATCCATGTTTATGTGAGACATGCCCTTTATATTTAGGGTCAAGTCATTTCTACTGTACACTGCTACCTTATACACATTTTATTTTTCTGAAAAAATGCCTTTTTATGCTTGATTCAGCTTCACTTTCATTCATTATTGCTTAAAACTACACATAAACTTTTAAAAAGTTACATATAAAGGTCAATATATAGGTCACTTGTGGGATGTATAAAGGGGGTAACTCGCCCTTTTCACAGGCACTTCACAATTCATCACATATGTGTCAATTGTGTAATTGGTAAAGTTGATACCAAACAACAAATAAATCACAGGCTATCTCCTGATGCATTCAGGTTAGGTTACAGTCTATTTCACTCAGTTCAGCACCCGGTATCCATGGTAACTAATACATAAAGTTGTATTTATTGAAAATGGGCAAAATATCTGTTGTCATTCTAATTACACTATTTTATATGCTTTTTCCACTTGATTCAGCATACAGATTAAATAAGCAAAGTCAATAATGTCAATAAATTTTATTTCCATAATAACAGCTGAAGAAAACAATTTTTTTTTTCTAGTGAAATATGTTAAATGAACAATTTCTGGGGTCACTGTCAATTCTTGTAAAAAAGTAAACAACGGTTGCTATGGTGTCATTTGTCTGATGTTTCAGAATATCTGACATTATTGTGCTGTTCATCAGTTACAGGAAGTGTGTCTGTTGCTAGTTTGTTGTTATGATGGGTTTCCTGGTATTTATTTTAATATCAGTGAGCCTTGATGATGTCATAGATGCCCATTGGTGATGTCATAGTTATGATGACATCATGTATTTTACATGTTTAACATGTTAAATAAGCTTTATTAGTAATAATTTGTTTCATATACAGATGTGTTATAATGTCTCGTAAGTCGGCGTTAGCGAATATTGTGGGAGGTTGTAAGATTAAAACCAATGTCGGTCAGGGATAACAAAATTCCGGAATTTTTTATAAACTTCTTTTTCCTCTATATTTTATATCTAAATAATAAACATTATTTAAATGGTGTAACAACGTTATTATGTTATTATCATTTTTTAATTTAGTCTAAAAGACGACTATTTGAAGACAATCTGCAAATATCAAAACAACAACGTTTTGTGGACTATACAGCTTGCATAATATGTCTAAGTAAAACTGAAGAACTGTTGGTTGAAGCACCTAAAACCCATGAGAAAGTGTTGGATGTTATCAGAGAAAGAGCGGGCTATTCTGATTGTATATATATACCCTGAAGTACTTTCCAGACTATCATCAGAAACGTCGTATTCTCTGTTTGATAATAATGCAACGTGGCATCGTTCGTGTTATCAGAACACAGTTAATAAAACACTCGTCAACAGAGCGAAAGAACGATTTAGAAAAGACATCTCTCAGTTGCCACATGCGATTACCGATATCAAATGATATGGAAGAGATTATGTGAATCTTACAGGGACAAAAGTTCTAAGACATTTTTGGAATTCCCACTTATGCATCGACATATAATGTAAATATGTTTAATTTTGTGAACGTTTATTTTTAAACGACAAGCACATTTGTATGCCATGTTGCAGGACATTTGCTTAAACTTATCGGTTGCTATGACAGACATTTTGATTATTTCCTTAATTTTACCACTTACCGTGAAGCGAAAATTGATTAAAATGCAGGATTTTCTTGCCACATTATTGGACAACATTGCGATAAAACCTATGAATGTATTAATTATGCCATTCTGTTAGTGTTTGAAATCGGTTGTTATGGCCGCCGTTTTGCCCATTTCTCAATGTTACCACTTTCGGTGATGAACAAATACTATAATTAATAATGTTATTTCATGAAGCCACAATTTGTACTCTTAATAAAAACATATTTTGCGAAATACATGCTTAAATGGATTTGTTTTGCTAGAAGTTTTTTGCAAAATCTGGTTGCTATGGCCGCCATTTTGATTAATCCTTAATTTGACTACTTCCGCTGGAGCGAAACATTGATAAAAGTGCAGGCTTTACATGTAACATCATTGGACAACAACCTTCTACCCTTTATGAACCATTTTTTTGCGACAAAATTTTGTTAGTGTTTAAAATTGGTTGCTATGGCCGCCATTTTGCCTATTTCTTAATTTTACCACTTCCGGTGAAGAAAACGCCATAATCAATTATGTTATATCAGGAAACCACAATTTGAACTCTTAATAAAACCATATTTTGCGAAATATTTGCTTAAATGTATTTGTTATGCCAGAATTTTATGGCAAAATCTTGTTGCTATGGCCGCCATTTTGATGACGTCATCAAATTGACCAGACAACAAACTTTTTTTGATTTAGGACACCATAACCTTTCAGAAAATCACCACCTCTGGCTTCCTTCAAAAAGATCCCACGGATTCCCTCAGGAAGTGTTTTCGTCTGCACAAAGAAAAAAGACCAAACGCAATTACTGTTTTCAAGAATGGGGCTGCGTGCTTTAAATTTAATATGTAACACTCCGTCTCGCAAATTTGTAAGTTTTCCAGCTCTAGGATATTAGTTTTGAGGTGTCGGGATCTCATTGTTTTCAAAATAATGACCTAGGGACTGAGTCTCCATGCATGGGTGGGGCCATGCATGGTTTAAATGTTTGTGTTTTCATCTCTTGTTTTTACTCGGCAATTGTGAATTTTGTTAAAGGTTAGGGATCTCAACCAAGTTATAACCTCTTTCAGCTCCCCGGAGGTTAGTCCTTCCATTTGAACAATTTTGGATCCCATCCATCAATAAGAATGATTCAAGTCAAGTTTAGTTTACTTTTAATCAGTGGTTCAGATGAAGAAATTGTATGAAGAAAGGTTGACAGATTAGGCAGGCAGATGTCATTGCAATCTGAATAAATACAGCTGTCCATTATTACGTACCGCATGAACATCTGACAGCGACCCGTTGCCTTCTGTGTGTGCATGACGTTTGTGTTAGCCAATGAAATCGCAGCTTACCAAATCCTAAAAGTAACGTTCGTTCGTGAAGCTGTCTCGGCAGTTATCTTTACGCGACGAAAAAGCCAAAGATCATGGCAACTGACAGCGAAGGACTGTCAACCAAAAAGATTTATATTCTGGACAACATCTGTGTAATATGTGGGTTTTTGTTTGTTCAGAAGGAAATAGGGCCAGATGGCATTGAATTTACTAAGAAATTTACCAATCAAAAGTTACGATTCACTACAGAACGATGTACAAACATAAAATCTGTCATCCCGTTTTTCGAAGCAGATCACGGACAGCCAGACTGCGGTATTTGTATAAGTTGTTATCGCTTGATAGAAAAACACATACAATTATCTGCAGAACTACTGAAAACCGAGACGAGTGTGCATGCCAAATATAATGCAACATTAAAATTGAGTTCACTAAATCTGCCCTCGCCGCGACGGACGGAGCTCTGTTAAAAGACTTTTGAGAAGCCCGCACGTCCCAGAACCATAACACAAAAAACCCTGACAGGCGAGTGACAAGATTGCTTTCTATCACCAGAGTAACCCCTACTTAAATGAAGCCATTCCAAGATATTACAAATGTGACGCCCGTCAGACCAATAGCCCCACAGCCAACATGTGTACTACCCCTCCTCCAGTTCCAAAGCCTACCAGACGATCCCTCAGCAGTTCCTTTGAAGAAGACAGTCCATCTTCCGCCAGCGAAGGCGAAGTTCAGGTATATTTTTAACAAATTTTATTCAGATACTGTTCTTGCTGTTAAATCTGTTTAATTGAGCCCAAATGTATTTCAAATATGTCTGTTTTGGGTACACATTACAGAATGTTGACTGTTTATTTTTTGAACTGTAAAACGTGATACAATAATTAAAGTTCTCATTGCAGTTTTTAGACAAGCACTTGACAATTCAATGGATTGATATCCATAAAACAAAAATACAAAACAAAATTACCTATAATAATAATAATTGCATTTAGCGCCAACACGAGCTAGAAGCCATTTTGAAAGGCAATGATTTCTAAAATTCGAAAATCAGTGGGTTTTTTTGTGTTTTTTTTTATTTATTTTTTTCATCAAAAAGTTTTGGGTCGGGGGTAAAAAGCTAAGGTCGGTCGGGAACCCTAAACAGACATATATTTCGTTTTGGCCTTAGACAAAGAAAGAGTTACCCCGGGCAGTCTCTCTGTATGTTTCTGGTATATATGATAGCTTAATACAATAGAATTCTTCCATAACTCAGGGTTACTCATAATGCTGCCATCAATTTAGCTTTGATGATATGTATTCTAAAAATAAAAATACAAAGCTTTGCTGTTCAAAGTCCAAATACTGTACACCGTTATTACACTGTACTATTAGAATCAGTGCCTGGGGTGCCCACACGATTGTGATGAACTCAGTGTTTTATTTGATTAGTATAGAGAAATAATATGTTATAAATATAGTCAGCATGAAATATGAAGGAAGAAAGTACAAATAGTTTCATCTACATGTATATTTTCTAATTATTTAGTTTTGTTTAATTAAATATGTGTAAATACCAAGTTACACTTTTGATTAAAGTTAATTACATTGTCATAAGACATGCAAGTACTCACTTCATCATACATTTTCAGGTGTATCTTGAATTTTCTTTTCTCAACCAAGTCAAAATAACAGGAAACAATGTGTTAGGAGAATAGCTCAAGCCCTACAGCTGTGGAATGGAGGCAGTGTTGAATGTACCTGTGTATTACACATATATATCAATGATGTCTACAGGATATGTCGTCTCTCAGATCTGATCAACAAAATGTTGTCCTCTACCTGGTAAGCTGAATAGCAGGGATACATTTCATAGTGTAGTAATGTGGTAATTACAGTTAAATAATCTGTCTACTACATGGCTGTGCTGTAGAGTATGGACCCCTATTCCCTGTGAAACTGTATGGACTTTCCATTGTGATCCCCAACTAGCATCTAATTCTTAAAGGAGCCATGCCTAGCTTCATATATCCCCTATATCCCATGTCAAGCTTCAAATATACCCCATGTCCCATGTCAAGCTTCAAATATACCCCATGTCCCATGTCAAGCTTCATATGTCCCCCATGTCCCATGTCTAGCTTCATATATCCCCCATGTCCCATTTCTTGGTTCATATAGCTCCCATGTCCCATGCAAGCCTCATATATCACCCATATCCCATGTCAAGCTTCATATCTCCCCCATATCCCATGTCAAGCTTCATATCTCCCCCATATCCCATGTCAAGCTTCATATGTCCCCCATATCCCATGTCTAGCTTCATATGTCTCCCAAGTCCCTTGTCTAGCTACATATTTCCCCCATGTCCCATGTCTAGCTTTATATGTCCCCCATGCCCAATGTCTAGCTTCATATATCCCCATGTCCCATATGTCCCATGTATCATGTCTAGCTTTATATGTCCCCCAAGTCCCATGTCTAGCTTCATATGTCCCCTATGTCCCATTTCTAGGCTCATATATCCCCCATATCCCATGTCTAGCTTCATATATCTCCCAAGTCCCTTGTCTAGCTTCATATTTCCCCCATGTCCCATGTCTAGCTTCATATGTCCCCCATGTCTAATGTCTAGGTTCATATATCCCCATGTCCCATATGTCCCATGTCTCATGTCTAGCTTCATATGTCCCCCATGTCCCATGTCAAGTTTCATATATCCCCGATGTCCCATATCTAGCTTCATATATCCCCCATGTCCCATTTCTATGTTCATATATCCCCCATGTCCCGTGTCTAGCTTCATATATCCCCGATGTCCCATATCTAGCTTCATATATCCACCCATATCCCATGCCTAGCTTCCTATATCCCCAATGTCCCATGTCAAGCTTCATATATCCCACATGTCCCATGTCGAGCTTCATATAACCCCCATGACCCATGTCAAGCTTCATATATCCCTGATGTCCCATATCTAGCTTAATATATCCCCCATGTCCCATGTTAAGCTTCATATATCCCCCATGACCCATGTCGAGCTTCATATAACCCCCATGACCCATGTCAAGCTTCCTATAATCCCCACGTCCCAAGTCAAGATTCATATATCCCCCATGTCCGATGTCTAGCTTCATATATCTCCCATGTCACATGTCAAGCCTCATATATATGTCCCATTTCTAGCTTCATATATCCCCGATGTCCCATGTCTAGCTTCATTTATCTCCCATGTTCCGTGTCTACCTTCATATATGCCCCATGTCCCATTTTTATCTTCATATGCCCCCATGCCCCATTTCAGGTTCAAATATCCCCATATTCCATGTCTAGCTTCATATATCACCCATATCCCATGTCAAGCTTCATATGTCCCCCATATCCCATGTCTAGCTTCATATGTCCCCATGTCCCATATGTCCCATGTCTCATGTCTAGCTTCATATGTCCCCCATTTTCCATGTCTAGCTTCATATATCCTCCATGTCCCATTTCTAGGTTCATATATCTTGCATGTCCCATTTCTAGCTTCATGTATCCCCCATGACCCATGTCAAGCTTCATATGTCCCCCATATCCCATGTCTAGCTTCATATATGCCCCATGTCCCATTTTTATCTTCATATGTCCCCATGTCCCATATGTCCCATGTATCATGTCTAGCTTTATATGTCCCCCATGTCCAATGTCTAGCTTCATATATCCTCCATGTCCCGTGTCTAGCTTCATATATGCCCCATGTCCCATTTTTATCTTCATATGCCCCCATGCCCCATTTCAGGTTCAAATATCCCCATATTCCATGTCTAGCTTCATATGTCCCCCATGTCACATGTCTAGGTTCATATATCCCCCATATCCCATGTCTAGCTTCATATATGCCCCATGTCCCATTTCTAGGTTCATATGTCCCCCATGTCACATGTCTAGGTTCATATATCCCCCATGTCTCATGTCTAGCCTCATATGTCCCGCATGTCCCATGTCCCATGTCTAGCTGCATATATCCCCATATATCCCCCATATCCCATGTCAAGCTTCATATATCACCCATATCCCATGTCAAGCTTCATATATCACCCATATCCCATGTCAAGCTTCATATATCACCCATATCCCATGTCAAGCTTCATATATCCCACATGTCCCATGTCGAGCTTCATATAACCCCCATGACCCATGTCAAGCTTCATATATCCCACATGTCCCATGTCGAGCTTCATATATCCCCAATATGTCCCATGTCTCATGTCAAGTTTCATATATCCCCCATGTCTCATGTCTAGCTTCATATGTCCCCCATGTTCCATGTCTAGCTTCATATATCCCTTATATCCCATGTCCCATTTCTAGCTTCATGTATCCCACATATCCCATGTCGAGCTTCATATATCCCCCATGTCCCATTTCAAGCTTCATATATTCCCCATGTCCCACTTCAAGCTTCATATATTCCCCATGTCGCTTCATATATGCCCCATGTCCCATTTTTATCTTCATATGTCCCCATGTCCCATTTCTATGTTCATATATCCCCCATGTATGCCCCATGTCCCATTTTTATCTTCATATGTCCCCATGTCCCATATGTCCCATGTATCATGTCTAGCTTCATATGTCCCCTATGTCCCATTTCTAGGCTCATATATCCCCCATATCCCATGTCAAGCTTCATATATCCCCCATGTCCCATGTCTAGCTTCATATATCTCCCATGTCCCATGTCTAGCTTCATATATCTCACATGTCCCATATCTAGCTTCATATATCCCCAATATCCCATGTCTAGCTTCATATATCCCCGATGTCCCATTTCTAGGTTCATATGTCCCCCATGTCCCGTTTCTATGTTCATATATCCCCCATGTCCCATATCTAGCTTCATATATCCCCCCATATCCCATGCCTAGCTTCATATGTCCCCCATGTCCCCTTTCTAGGTTCATATCTCTCACATGCCCCATGTCTAGCTTCATATATCCCCATGTCAAGCCTCATATATCCCCCATGTCCCATTTATAGCTTCATATATCCCCCATGTCCCCTTTCTAGGTTCATATCTCTCACATGCCCCATGTCTAGCTTCATATATCCTCCATGTCCCATTTATAGGTTAATATATCTCGCATGTCCCATTTGTAGCTTCATATATCCCTGATGTCCCAGATTGAGCTTCATATATCCCCCATGTCCCATGTCTATGTTCATATATCCCCCATGTCCCATATCTAGCTTCATATATCCCCCCATATCCCATGCCTAGCTTCCTATATCCCCAATGTCCCATGTCAAGCTTCATATGTCCCCTATGTCCCACTTCTAGGCTCATATATCCCCCATATCCCCTGTCTAGCTTCATATGTCCCCCATGGCTAATTTCCAGGTTCATATATCCCCATGTCCCATATGTCCCTTGTCTCATGTCTAGCGTCATATGTCCCGCATGTCCCATGTCCCATGTCTAGCTTCCTATATCTCCCAAGTCCCTTGTCTAGCTTAATATTTCCCCCATGTCCCATGTCTCATGTCTAGCTTCATATGTCCCCGTGTCGCATATGACCCAGGTATTATGTCTAGCTTCATATGTCCCCCATGGCTAATTTCCAGGTTCATATATCCCCATGTCCCATATGTCCCATGTATCATGTCTAGCTTCATATGTCCCCATGTCCCATGTCTAGCTTCAATATGTCCCCCATGTCCAATGTCTATCTTCATATATCCCCATGTCCAATATGTCCCATGTATCATGTCTAGGTCTCATGTCTAGCTTCATATGTCCCGCGTGTCCCATGTCCCATGTCTAGCTTCCTATATCTCCCAAGTCCCTTGTCTAGCTTCATATTTCACCCATGTCCCATGTCTAGCTTTATATGTCTCCCATGTCCAATGTCTAGCTTCATATGTCCCCGTGTCGCATATGACCCAGGTATTATGTCTAGCTTCATATGTCCCCCATGGCTAATTTCCAGGTTCATATATCCCCATGTCCCATATGTCCCTTGTGTCATGTCTAGCTTCATATGTCCCGCATGTCCCACCATGTCAAGCTTCAAATATACCCCATGTCCCATGTCAAGCTTCAAATATACCCCATGTCCCATGTCAAGCTTCATATATCATGTCTAGCTTCATATATCCCCGATGGCCCATTTCTAGGTTCATATGTCCCCCATGTCCCGTTTCTATGTTCATATATCCCCCATGTCCCATTTATATATGCCCAATGACCCATGTCAAGCTTCCTATATCCCCCATGTCCCATTTCTAGGGTCATATAGCTCCCATGTCCCATGCAAGCCTCATATATCCCCCATATCCCATGTCAAGCTTCATATATCATGTCTAGCTTCATATATCCCCTATGTCCCATGTCTAGCTTCATATTCCCATTTTTATCTTCATATGTCCCCCTGTCCCATTTCAGGTTCAAATATCCCCATATTCCATGTCTAGCTTCATATGTCCCCGTGTCGCATATGACCCAGGTATTATGTCTAGCTTCATATGTCCCCCATATCCCATGTCAAGCTTCATATATCCCACATGTCCCATATCTAGCTTCATATATCCCCAATATCCCATGTCTAGCCTCATATATCTCCCATGTCCCATGTCAAGCCTCATATATCCCCCATGTCCCATTTATAGCTTCATATATCCCCCATGTCACATTTCTAGGTTCATATCTCTCACATGTCCCATGTCTAGCTTCATATGTCCCCCATGTCCAATGTCTAGGTTTATATATCCCCATGTCCCATATGTCCCTTGTCTCATGTCTAGCTTCATATGTCCCGCATGTCCCATGTCCCATGTCTAGCTTCATATATCCCCCATGTCCCATTTCTAGGTTCATATCTCTCACATGTCCCATGTCTAGCTTCATATGTCCCCTATGTCCCATGTCTAGCTTCATATATCCCCATGTCCCATATGTCCCATGTATCATGTCTAGCTTCATATGTCCCCCATGTCCAATGTCTAGGTTCATATATCCCCCATGTCCCATGTCTATCTTCATATGTCCCCTATGTCCCATTTCTAGCTTCATATATCCCCCATGTCCCATGTCTAGCTTCATATATATCCCTTATGTCCCATGTCTAGCTTCATATATCCCCCATGTCCCCTTTCTAGGTTCATATCTCTCACATGTCCCATGTCTAGCTTCATATGTCCCCTATGTCCCATTTCTAGCTTCATATATCCCCCATGTCCCATGTCTAGCTTCATATATCCCTTATGTCCCATGTCCCATGTCTAGCTTCATATATCCCCTATGTCCCATGTCTAGCTTCATATATCTTGCATGTCCCATTTCAAGCTTCATATATCCCCCATGTCCCATGTCTAGCTTCATATATATCCCTTATGTCCCATGTCTAGCTTCATATATCCCCCATGTCCCATTTCTAGGTTCATATATATCCCTTATGTCCCATTTCTAGCTTCATATATCCCCCATGTCCCATGTTACGCTTCATATATCCCTTCTGTCCCATGTCCCATGTCTAGCTTCATATATCCTCCATGTCCCCTAGCTTCATATATCCCTTATGTCCCATGTCTCATGTTAAGCTTCATATATCCCCCATGTCCCATTTCTAGGTTCATATATCTCACATGTCCCATTTCTAGCTTCATATATCCCCGATGTCCCATATCTAGCTTCATATATCCCCCCATATCCCATGTCTAGCTTCCTATATCCCCAATGTCCCATTTCAAGCTTCATATATCCCCCAAGTCCCATGTCTAGCTGCATATATATCCCTTATGTCCCATGTCTAGCTTCACATATCCCCCATGTCCCATTTCTAGGTTCATATATCTCACATGTCCCATTTCTAGCTTCATATATCCCCGATGTCCCATATCTAGCTTCATATATCCCCCCATATCCCATGCCTAGCTTCCTATATCCCCAATGTCCCATGTCAAGCTTCATATATCCCCCATGTCCCATGTCAAGCTTCATATATTCCCCATGTCCCATGTCGAGCTTTATATATCCCCCATGTCCCATGTCTAGCTTCATATATATCCCTTATGTCCCATGTCTAGCTTCATATATCCCCCATGTCCCATGACTAGATTCACATGTCCATTATGTCTCATATGTCCCATGTTTCATATGTCCCCCATGTCCAATGTCTAGGTTCATATATCCCCATGTCCCATATGTCCCATGTATCATGTCTAGCTTCATATGTCCCCCATGTCCCATGTCTAGGCTCATATATCCCCCATGTCCCATGTCTAGCTTCATATGTCCCCTATGTCCCATTTCTAGGCTCATATATTCCCCATATCCCTCATATATCCCTTATGTCCCATGTCCCATGTCTAGCTTCATTTATCCGCCATGTCCCATTTCTAGGTTCATATAACCCTCATGTCCCACTTCTAGGTTCATATATCCCCCATGTCCCATGTCGAGGTTCATATGTCCCCTATGTCCCATTTCTAGGCTCATATATCCCCCATATCCCATGTCTAGCTTCATATATCTCCCATGTCCCATGTCTAGCTTCATATATCCCCCATGTCCAATGTCTAGCTTCATATATCCCCCATGTCCCATTTCAAGCTTCATATATTCCCCATGTCCCATGTCGATCTTTATATATCCCCCATGTCCCATGTCGAGCTTCATATATCCCCCATGTCCCATGTTAAGCTTCATATATCCCTTCTGTCCCATGTCCCATGTCTAGCTTCATATATACGCCATGTCCCATTTCTAGGTTCATATATCCCTCATGTCCCACTTCTAGCTTCATATATCCCCCATGACCCATGTCAAGCTTCATCTATTCCCCATGTCCCATGTCGAGCTTTATATATCCCCCATGTCCCATGTCAAGCTTCATATTTCCCCCATGTCCCATTTCAAGCTTCATATATTCCCCATGTCACATGTCGAGCTTCATATATCCCCCATGTCCCACTTCTAGCTTCATATATCCCCCATGACCCATGTCAAGCTTCATATATTCCCCATGTCCCATCTCGAGCTTTATATATCCCCCATGTCCCATGTCTAGCTTCATATATATCCCTTATGTCCCATGTCTAGCTTCATATATCCCCCAAGTCCCATTTCGAGCTTCATAGAGCCCCCATTGCCCATTTCAAGCTTCATATATCCCCCATGTCCCATTTCTAGCTTCATATAGCCCCCATGTCCCATTTCAAGCTTCATATATCCCCCAAGTCCCATGTCTAGCTGCATATATATCCCTTATGTCCCATGTCTAGCTTCATATATCCCCCAAGTCCCATTTCGAGCTTCATAGAGCCCCCATTGCCCATTTCAAGCTTCATATATCCCCCATGTCCCATGTCTAGCTTCATATGTCCCCTATGTCCCATTTCTAGGCTCATATATCCCCCATATCCCATGTCTAGCTTCATATGTCCCCCATGTCCAATGTCTAGGTTCATATATCCCCATGTCCCATATGTCCCATGTCTCATGTCTAGCTTCATATGTCCCCCATGTCCCATGTCTATCTTCATATATCCCTTATGTCCCATGTCCCATGTCTAGCTTCATTTATCCGCCATGTCCCATTTCTAGGTTCATATATCCCTCATGTCCCCCTTCTAGGTTCATATATCCCCCATGACCCATGTCAAGCTTCATCTATTCCCCATGTCCCATGTCGAGCTTTATATATCCCCCATGTCCCATGTCTAGCTTCATATATCCCTTATGTCCCATGTCCCATGTCTAGCTTCATATATCCGCCATGTCCCATTTCTAGGTTCATATATCCCTCATGTCCCACTTCTAGGTTCATATATCCCCCATGACCCATGTCAAGCTTCATATATTCCCCATGTCCCATGTCGAGCTTTATATATCCCCCATGTCCCATGTCGAGCTTCATAGATCCCCAATGACCCATGTCAAGCTTTATATATCCCCCATGCCCCCTGTCTAGCTTCATATATTTCCCTTATGTCCCATGTCTAGCTTAATATATCCGCCATGTCCCATTTCTAGCTTTATATATCCCTGATGTCCCATATTGAGCTTCATATATCCCCCATGCCCCCTGTCTAGCTTCATATATATTTCAAGCTTCATATTTCCCCAATGTCCCATGTCAAGCTTCATATTTCCCCAATGTCCCATGTCAAGCTTCCTATAATCCCCACGTCCCAAGTCAAGCTTCATATATCTCCCAAGTCCCTTGTCTAGCTTCATATTTCACCCATGTCCCATGTCTAGCTGCATATATCCTTCATATATCCCCCATATCCCATGTCTAGCTTCCTATATCCCCAATGTCCCATTTCTAGGTTCCTATAGCTCCCATGTCCCATGCAAGCTTCATATCCCCCCCATATCCCATGTCAAGCCTCATATATACCCCAAGTCCCATTTCTAGGTTCCTATAGCTCCCATGTCCCATGCAAGCTTCATATCTCCCCCATATCCCATGTCTAGCTTCAAATATCCCCATGTCCCATGACTAGATTCATATATCCATGTCTCATGTTAAGCATCATATATCCCCCATGTCACATTTCTAGGTTCATATAACCCTCATGTCCCACTTCTAGGTTCATATATCTCGCATGTCCCATTTCTAGCTACATATATCCCCCATGTCTCATTTCTAGGTTCATATTTCCCTCAAGTCCCATTTCTAGCTTCATATCTTCCCAATGTTCCATGTTTAGCTTCAGATATCCCCCATGTCCCAAGTCTAGCTTCATATAGCCCCCATGTCCCATTTCTCGCTTCATATATCTCCCAAGTCCCTTGTCTAGCTTCATATTTCCCCCATGTCCCATGTCAAGCTTCCTATATTCCCCACGTCCCAAGTCAAGCTTCATATATCCTGTCTAGGTTCATATATCCCTCATGTCCCCCTTCTAGGTTCATATATCCCTCATGTCCCCCTTCTAGGTTCATATATCTTGCATGTCCCATTTCAAGCTTCATATTTCCCCAATGTCCCATGTCAAGCTTCATCTATCCCCCATGTTCCATGTCTAGCTTCCTATATCGCCCTTGTCCCATTTCTAGGCTCATCTATCCCCCATATCCCATGTCTAGCTTCCTATATCCCTGATATCCCATGTCCCATGTCGAACTTCATATATCCCACATTATATATCCCTGATGTCCCATATTGAGCTTCATATGTCCCCCATGTTCCATGTCTAGCTTCATATAATTTCTAGGTTCATATATCCCCCCTGTCCCATTTCTAGGTTCCTATAGCTCCCATGTCCCATGCAAGCTTCATATCCCCCCCATATCCCATGTCAAGCTTCATCTATCCCCCATGTCCCATCCCATGTCCCATGTCGAGCTTCATATATATCCCCAATGACCCATGTCAAGCTTTATCTATCCCCCATGTCCCATATATCCCTTCTGTCCCATGTCCCATGTCTATCTTCATATATCCCCCATGTTCCATGTCTAGCTTCATATAATTTCTAGGTTCATATAGCTCCCATGTCCCATGCAAGCTTCATATCCCCCCCATATCCCATGTCTAGCTTCCTATATCGCCCTTGTCCCATTTCTAGGCTCATCTATCCCCCATATCCCATGTCTAGCTTCAGATACCTCCCAAGTCCCTTGTCTAGCTTCATATTTCACCCATGTCCCATGTCTCTAGCTTCATATATCTTGCATGTCCCATTTCAAGCCTCATATATGCCCCATGTCCCATTTTTATCTTCATATGTCCCCATGTCCCATTTCAAGCTTTATATATTCCCCATGTCCAATTTCTAGCTTCATAGATCCCCCATGTCCCATTTTATGTCCCATGTCCCATGGCCAGCTTCATATATCCCACATTATATATCCCTGATGTCCCATATTGAGCTTCATATGTCCCCCATGTTCCATGTCTAGCTTCATATGTCCCCTATGTCACATTTCTAGGCTCATATATCCCCCATATCCCATGTCAAGCTTTATATATTCCCCATGTCCAATTTCTAGCTTCATATAGCCCCCATGTCCCATTTCAGGTTCAAATATCCCCTTATATCCCATGTCTAGCCCCATATATCTCCCATGTCCCATTTCCAGCTTCATATATCCCACATTATATATCCCTGATGTCCCATATTGAGCTTCATATATCCCCATGTCCAATATGTCCCATGTATCATGTCTAGCTTTATATGTCCACCATGTCCCATGTCTAGGATCATATATCCCCCATGTATTTCTAGCTTCATATAACCCCCATGTCCCATTTTATGTCCCATGTCCCATGTCTATCTTCATATATCCCCCAAGTCCCATGTCTCATGTCTAGCTTCATATATTCCCAATGTTCCATGTTTAGCTTCATATATCCCCCATGTCCAATTTCTAGCTTCATATATCCCCCATGTCCCATTTCTAGGTTCATATATCCCCCATGTCCCATGTCTAGGTTCATATATCCCCCATGTCCCCTGTCAAGCTTCATATATCCCCCATGTCCCATTTCTATTTTCACATATTCCCCATGTCCCATGTCTAGCTTCATATATTTCCCTTATGTCCCATGTCCCATGTCTAGGTTCATATATCCCCCATGTCCCATTTCTAGGTTCATATATCCCTCATGTCCCATTTCTATTTTCACATATTCCCCATGTCCCATGTCTAGCTTCATATATCCCTGATATCCCATGTCCCATGTCTAGCTTCATATATCCCCCATGTCCCATATCTAGCTTCATATATCCCCAATGTCCCATTTCTATTTTCTCATATTCCCCATGTCTCATGTTTAGCTTCATATATCCCCCATGTCCCATGACTAGATTCATATATCCCCCATGTCCCATATCTGGCTTCATATATCCCCCATGTCCCATTTCTAGCTTCATATATCCCCCATGTCCCAAGTCTAGCTTCATATATCCCTTATGTCCCAAGTCTAGCTTCATATATCCCCCATGTCCCATGTCTAGATTCATATATCCCCCATGTCCCATATCTGGCTTCATATATCCCCCATGTCCCATTTCTAGCTTCATATATCCCCGATGTCCCATATCTAGCTTCATATATCCCCCATGTCCCATGGCTAGCTTCATATATCCCCCATGTCCCAAGTCTACCTTCATATATCCCCCATGTCCCAAGTCTAGCTTCATATATCCCCCCTGTCCCATGTCTAGCTTCATATATCCCCCCTGTCCCATGTCTAGCTTCATATATCCCCCCTGTCCCATGTCTAGCTTCATATATCCCCCAAGTCCCATGTCTAGCTTCATATATCCCACAAGTCCCATGTCTAGCTTCATATATCCCCCAAGTCCCATGTCTAGCTTCAAATATCCCCCATGTCCAATGTCTAGCTTCATATATCTCCCATGTCCCATGTCTAGCTTCATATATCACCCATGTCCCATGTCTAGCTTCATATATCCACCATGTCCAATGTCTAGCTTCATATATCCCCCATGTCCAATGTCTAGCTTCATATATCTCCCATGTCCCATGTCTAGCTTCATATATCTCCCATGTCCCATGTCTAGCTTCATATATCTCCCATGTCCCATGTCTAGCTTCATATATCTCCCATGTCCCATGTCTAGCTTCATATATCTCCCATGTCCCATGTCTAGCTTCATATATCACCCATGTCCCATGTCTAGCTTCATATATCACCCATGTCCCATGTCTAGCTTCATATATCCCCATGTCCCATGACTAGATTCTCATGTCCATTATGTCTCATATGTCCCATGTCCCATGTCTAGCTTCATATATCCCCTATGTCCCATGTCTAGCTTCATATATCCCCATGTCCCATGACTAGATTCACATGTCCATTATGTCTCATATGTCCCATGTCCCATGTCTAGCTTCATATATCTCCCATGTCCCATGTCTAGCTTCATATATCCCCCATGTCCCATGTCTAGCTTCATATATCCCTCATGTCCAATGTTTGTTCTGCATGAAAAATTGTTTTAAATTCTGAATTGTTTGCATGTTTTGTTATTAGTGAATGGAATATGTAAATAAAGAATTTGAATGTTGATCATGATACCCTCCAGTGATAATGATATTGTTGTTGAGAAAATAATTTTTATTGGTGGAGGGTGATGCGATTCTCAATCTGAATTTTAATAGCCGTAGGTATTTTTTTATTAACATATGATTTTAATGAGATTGTCTGATTCTGAATTCTGGAATTGGATGAAAAATTGTCAAACAAAAGTTTTAATTTTAGAGTTCAAGGTCATAAGGCGCCAATAATTATATTTACAACCTATTTATTGAGATTTGTTGGTGTCTTTTTTTCTATATAATATATATATTGTGTTTAACCATTAATTATCTTTAATACATTTATTATCTTTATGATTTTTGATTTGATGAAACCTGAAACAGCAAAATGCGTAGCTAGTATATTGACTAATATGAGAAGAAATGATTTCATTAATAATGAACAACCACAATCTAAAATTTTGTTCCAATTTGATTTTAAAATGAATATAGACATCAGCAGAGGCAGTGGGATATTATTTTGTCATTCTGGCAACATTTATAGTTTTACTCTTTAATTTAAATTTTTAGTTTTAATTATTGATGATATCAATTCAAAATACATTGTAATATCTAAATACTTAATATAAAAATATTATAAAATAATTAAGACATTATAATGGCCATTTTTAAAACCTTTGTCATTTATTTGTCAATCTGAATAAATACAGCTGTTCATTATAGCATACCGCATGGACATGTAATACTGTAATTTATTTTATTATAAATGTATCTGGTGTCCTGAAGGTTGCGATTCCTACATTGCAAATCAGAGGACCACAGGAAAATCGCCAAACTCCTGTTTAGAGGATCAAGAGTGGCGAATGTGGAGAGGAGTGTCATTGATATTTTGAAAAATGTTTGCCCAGAGGAAATAGTTGCGGCCACAGCATGTATTGTAATTAAAGTGTGTAAAGAATTGTCAATGAGACAGTACTACAGCACAAAACGCGCGACGGAATCGAACCCCCAACACCCTATTAGTGGTATTATCTATGGTTACGGACGTCCCACAGTCAGCATCCAAGGAAAACCCTTCTACCACGTGATGAATGCAGTGGCTGTAGCCCTTCATGGAAGATCACGGGAGATGACTGTGCTTCAGTATCTGACAGGCATGATCTTGCTACATGGTGGATGCCCATACAAGGTAAATGTCTTAAGATTCCATTTAGACTAATATAATTACCGGTATAACCCCTGTGGCAGAGAAATTTCGACCCAATGGGTTTTTGTATTGTATTGATAACCTGAACAGTTTCCATGTAGCAGACAACTCGGATGTGACAAATACATGTTTAACTCTTTTTTACATGTTAGAGATACGACAAAGACACAGTTCCGGTAGGTAGATGTTTAATCTCGTCAGAGACGACAAGTACCGTACTTATCAACGGCATCTGAAAATGATTATTTACAAATTTTATATGTCATATGTGAGTATGTGTAATGAAATAAAAATGAATTCTCCGCTGATGAGATCAATCGCCACTGAACACTGTTAATGAAAAGTAACGTAAGAAATCGCGATTGTACACTGTCCCTTCAGTTGTCTATAAATAGTATCATAAAGTCTCATATATTGTTTAGAAGCACTTCCGGTGTACTATAGATGGTCCGCATTCGTCGTACTCCTCTTTACTGATCCACATCTGTTGGAATGTGGATAGTGACCCAAGGATTGATCCGCCGATCCACACAGAGTACTTCCGTTCAGGTGGGGCAATGACCTTCACCTTCATACTGTTTGCTACTATGGCCGATAGCTCCTTCGTCATCCGGTCGGCGATTCCTAAATCAAAATTCCAAGATATGAATATCAATATCATACTGAACACGCTATAACAATAGTTTGTATTGTGTCAACATTATATTGTATTGTGTCAACAATATATTGTATTGTGTCAACAATATATTGTATTGTGTTAACAATATATTGTATTGTGTCAACAATAGTTTGTATTGTGTCAACAATATATTGTATTGTGTTAACAATAGTTTGTATTGTTACAATATATTGTATTGTGTTAACAATATATTGTATTGTGTTAACAATATATTGTATTGTTACAATATATGGCTAAATAATTATATAATGCAGTCAATAGAGTAGAGAGCTCCAGCGGAGTTTCACATACATCTGGTTACCTCCCCTTAATTTCGTTTTTGGACGGAACTGTCGCTAGTTAAGTCCAGGTTGTTCAGTTGATGAAAACACAGTATCTAGGATAGGAGGTTTAGGGTTCCAAACCAGGTCTAGGTCTTAATACTATATTTGTAATTTCAATGTGTTTTTTTTATATGTTAATTATTAATTACACGTTTTGGTTAAAAACCTTTTTTTTGGCTCAAAAGGAATAGCATTTTCAATATGTTCCTCTATTTCCCCAATAGGGCTCCACCCCTCTGCTCCCAGACAACAAAAACTCTTACGATAATGTGTATTTCAAGGGGGTAAAACTTGTACGCCGCACTCATTCGTGAAAATTACGGTTTTTTACATATTATTAGAAATATAGAGATTAATGACATGTTATTTTCAGACATAAACGGCATTTTTCACATGCTGTTCTGACTTTGTTTGTTGTGATCGTGGTTATTTTTGTTTACTCCCGTACCCATGCTAAGGGGGCATCACTCCGTCAAGCTATGTGCATAATAATTTAACTACCACCACATTTTCTGATGACGTACGCCTATTATCGCTTTTGAACATGACCCAGTTACTGCGCATGTCAGAATGGCAAAAAAAAAGTGCCGTTAGCCAAATAGTGCTTGTCGCCACATGAAAGTGATTAATTCACTGTATGAACCTCGAGAAAGCAAAAAAAGTAATTTGCTTATAAACGATAATGAATGGCGCGTTTCACATGATTTAATTTATAGAAAATATTCGTATTGTGAAAACAATTATTTGACTACTGATATACATTTTGTTGGTTATCGAAATTTTCTTAGCTATGCTAATCGATATTTTAGGTATTTTAGGACTTTATATGAACTTTATTATTTCATTTCTTTTTGCGTTTAAAATATAATTAACATGGAAATAAAATTGAACTTATATAAATCCATCAATTTCAAGACTTTTGAGGTTTTGAGCCCCAGACAGATTTCAGTAATAGTCGAAGGTTAAGACAACATGACAAGTTGATTAAATATGGATCCTTCCTTCCTCAAAGTGAACGGGGCTACCCTCATTTAAGTTCTCTGCACCCTCGAAATATTTCCTCACAAAATCGAAGGCACGCGGTTAGCTATATGATCAATTAGCAATTTGAGCGGTTTCGGGAAAAAATCCTGACCAATCACTAGGCTGATAAATGGAGATTACACAGGAGCGACACCTGACTTCAAAGACGATCAATTTTACCGTTACGCTTTCGCGCGATTGTATTAAACAAGTCTACCTGTATCCTTGGATTCGTCCATGATATTACCCAGTTATCGGTACAGACAGCATCAGAGAGCGTGACTCGTAAAATATCTAAGACACGTTTTTACGTCCTATTATTAGCTATGGTCATTTGTAGACGTGCCAGGTTTTGCTGCGAACAAACTTACCCGGAAACATGGTGGTTCCCCCGGAAAGAACCGTGTTGCTATAGAGATCCCTCCGTATGTCGATGTCTGACGTCATAACCGACTTGTTAACGAGTTCATGGATCCCTTCCGCCTCCATTCCTGTTCCATGAATAAACATAGATACAATTATTTGGATAACTTTTCTCCACGTTTTAAATATTACAATGGTTTTTATTGTTAAAAAATAGGAAACAATCCCGTTAGTTTTTGCTTCTTGAACAAGAGACAGAACGGGTGTCAGTATAATAAAATGCTAAGTATGTCATATAACCATTGAAGACTTTTTATTTCGGTGAATGCGTGGTTTTATGAACCTGAAATAGTTATATTAACGTAATTTCCTCAGGTCCATATAACCACATAACCTTAACATAATTGACAAATAATGAAATATCGACTCTATGTTACAATATTTGTCAATATTCATTTGATGACGTCACTTGAACTGTAACGTCACATTGCTCTCTACCAAACGTATTACTTTTCTCTTGGCAGTTTGCTAAGTTCCATCTTGTTTCATTATAAAGCAAAATAATTCCAAACATTAACAATTAAGGACTTTTGGTGACTATGTGTTATATGGACCTGAACATTAGTATTTATCGCGACTTCCTTTCTGTCAATATCGTGTTCATATGTCTATATGGCAACACATTCCCTTCAACAAAAGTCCATCATTTTATACATATTTATCGTTTTTATTACAATAATAATACATTTTCACAAATATTGAGCCGAAAGGATTGGAAAGGTCAACCAAACGTAGGAATAGCTCAGTAATACAAAATAAATATATCTATTATCACAAATAAATTAAAAATCACTCACATAAATAGACTAAATTGCCAAATTTGTTTTTCGGGGCGACTGCAGCGTTTGTTGGCAATTCCCAGATGCATATGTCAGTATCATTATCGTCACAATCAACTGATGTTTTTTTTCTTTCTAGTATCGAAATTAATCACGTTGACGTTATTCCTGTGGAGTCCGTCCACCATTGTTTCATTCCAGTAACTAAAGAGGAAATTGCAGTTACACGTACCTTTAAAAGATGGCTGAAATAGTACTTCAGGGCACCGGAAGCGCTCGTTGCCTATAGTTACAATCGTTCCGTCCGGAAGTTCATAGGATTTTTCTGTACTTGACGATGTACTCGCAGAGCTCATCTCAGACTCGAAGTCCAAAGCTACATAACATAGTTTCTCCTTCATATCCCGGACCAGTTCGAGTTCAGCTGCAACAATAAAAATACTTAAGATCTTCATTGGGTTTAATTTCAGATAAGATATGTGAAATTAATCTGAAAGTTTTCATTTTAGTGAGACTCAGTTGGGCTAAAATAAATTCAGAACGGGTTCTTCAATGAAGTTACAGAGACAAAATTCCATTTTTCTCGCATAATCAATTTGAATATCTGCACAATATAGTGTGTGTGTTTTTTTAAATTTCAAGTCACCATTTCGACTTCGTATTTTATGGTGTCCGATGTGACGTCACTTTGCCATGACGTCGCGTCTATCATCTTTATAATGACGGGACAATATTAGTAGGTATGTTTAGTAACATGAAATCATACACACGATATCTGATTTAGATGTATTCATTGTATACTACAGTAGTCCAAGTGATAAAAAACATGCATCTTTTATGTTTGTATAATAATAGTACCCTAATATTACATATGTGTTTTTCAACGTTGTTTAGCATTTAGCTGAATTGAATCGCATTAAGAAATCTTCATTTATATTCATTTTATTTCTTTATTATCTAGTTGTTTTTCAAACGCTTAATTTACCTTTAACATAAACTTTGACGATTTAATACTTGTTTACCATTTCTCATGCATCTGAGTCTAGCTTTATTTTCTTATCGGAAACAGAACGTATTATTTACGTATACATGTAAATTGAAGTATTGACGCAGTTACTTCCCTTTGTTGTTAAGTTACGATGACGTGGGTTCTACCGAAAGTAGCACCAACAGAGTGACATTATGGGTAGCAATATTTCTGGTTAGTGTCCTGATGTTGAAGTATTTTAATTACCTGACGTGTTGAAATTGTAGCCGCGCTCGTGTAAGATCCTCTTTAAGTAGGCGGTCAGGTCCCTCCCGGCGAGGTCCATCCTGTTTATGGCGTGGGGCAGCGAGTAGCCTGTTGAAATAAACTTTATACTCTACAAAACTTCTTCTGATTCCAGAA
This sequence comes from Mizuhopecten yessoensis, assembly GCF_002113885.1. Lineage (NCBI taxonomy): Eukaryota > Metazoa > Mollusca > Bivalvia > Pectinida > Pectinidae > Mizuhopecten > Mizuhopecten yessoensis. The sequence continues at coordinate 699,316 of NW_018404533.1, forward strand.
ATACCTATATATTTGTGAATCCTTGATAAGAGTGAATCTTAAAATAAAACACCAGTCTTAAAGGAAAATAACAAGCACCCAAACGGAAAACTGAATCACTCCCTTCATCGATTTTAATGCATAATATTTTTCCAATATAAATAATTCGCCGAGAAACTAGAATGGGACAAATTAGATGCTATAGTCAGTAACGACATTTTTATAAATTACTAGTTATTTCACAATTGTATTTGCTTTGACCTTTCCCATCGAATTTATAGGAAGGGAGATAACTCTTATAAGAAAAGAAGAACTTATTATTTTATGTTTAACATTATTTTTAATAATAAAATATCAGGTTTTGCGGTAAGAATGAAGTTGACAAATAACAGTTTTATTTTGCCCAATTTGTGGAATATGCTCATATCAATCAACAACAAAAACATACCACACATGTATAACCGTGTATCATCAAAAACGAAAATATCATTTCTAGAACTATTGCAACAATTTAAGATCACATTCTTACTAAAATGTGTGATGAAGCATTTAGAAATATATGGACGCTAAAAAAAAGACGCCATTTCCTTTACAACGAAAATGGACAGACTACCACGGAAAGATCCGAATTACCCCGGAAACACTCGAGTTACTACGGAACGGAACTTACCCTCGTATATTGGGACAACATGGGAAACACCATCGCCGGCGTCAAACACTACTCCCGTGGTCCGACCGGACGCATAAAGGGAGAGAACTGCTTGTACACTGACGTAAAAAGCTGGTGAATTAAATGTCTCAAACATAATCTGAAACACGAGAAGAAAATGATATAAGCTAACATTGTAGACTGGCTACCAGCCACTGAGTTTTTATGAAGAATTTCCCAGTTGCATTTTACTACTAGCTTATCTCCCCTTGTTAAAGAACTAAGAATTCAATATTCTAGAGACAGGGGCCAGTCTACTAATATTGATGTACAGTTTAAGTTGGTATAGAAGACAGAAGGTGTGTACAGGTTATAGTTTTTTTTGTATAAATCCCAATGTTAAAATGACACGACCTTTGCATATTTTACAAAATATTCTTAGTTATGGGCCACAGCATCATGCAGGTCGTCAATAAAATTGAATCCTGTTTTTGTAGTTGTATTTTGAAATTTGCCTTCAATTTCAAAACGAAGAGATTTTACTCATTTGCCATTCATGTGTAGCAAGAAAACACTTAAACACAAAATAAATAGATAAATAAGTTGTCAAATAAATCGAATTTTCATGAAGACTCAAGAAATCGAACGTTATTAATTTTATGATTTTTTTATAACTTTACTGATATCAAATGGACGAACCTGGGTCATCTTTTCCCTATTAGCCTTCGGATTCTGTGGTGCCTCTGTGAGCATGACCGGATGTTCCTCGGGCGCCACTCGGAGCTCATTATAAAAGGTATGGTGCCAGATTTTCTCCATGTCGTCCCAGTTGGTGACGATTCCGTGCTCTATCGGGTAGCGGAGACTAAGTATACCTCTCTTACTCTGGGCCTCGTCACCCACGTAACAGTCCTTACCTCCCATCCCCGTCATCACGATCTGTCAATCAAAACTATATTTAAGGGTGCTCGTACCATTATCTAAATAATGGAAAATGTTTATTTTTTTCCGGCATGAGCAAGGCTTTGATAAACCATTTATGAAAAGAAACCCATTCCTTGCGGGACTTTTATTAAAAATTAATAAGGATGAAATAAACAAAATATTATCAATAACAGTGTAAAACAATCCACAGGGCTAGACCGAGATTTGAACCCTGGACCTCCGATTGTTATACTATTGCTCTAACTAATTGAGCTACCTGGTCATCCGAGTATTCTGGCCCAACTGTGCTACAGTTATATCCAAACGGAATTTAAGGGAAATTTACTGTATATTGAAAAAAAACACTTTGTGCATGCATAACACACAATTCGTTTTTTTTTCATATTGAATATGTCAATAAGAGGCAGCATCTTTTTGCGATATTTGTCTGTTATATTGGACCATCTCATTGCATTTAAGATATTGCTAGCTGTGTCTAGACCATATTTTTGTTATGATCCATTTCTGCGTGGCACGCGCAGTAATTGTCTTGCACAACTCATTTCCATTTTTCTTCCGGTATCGTTAATTAGCTTGATAACTCCGGCCTTATGGTCAAGGATTCAAATGTTGGATATGATATATAAAGACGATCATAACCACAACCTCTAGTTCACTCAGGATGGCCCATCAGGGACGTCTGTTTATTTCCTATCGGTGACGATTTGAAGACTAACTTTTGTACCGAACACGCCCCATCAGGGAATGGAATTCTTACTGAAAAGGACTGGAAATGATAATGAATCTATCTTACCTCGTATCTAGGACGTCCTACGAGGGACGGGAAGACAGACCTTGGCGCATCATCCCCTGCAAATCCAGCTTTACACATTCCGGATCCATTGTCAATTATTAGTGCAGATAATTCGTCTTCCGGGTTCATCCTTACGTTGGGTTGTGTGATGATTAAATCTGTGACAATGTATTACATGTTAATATAAATGGTTGTGTCACCATTTCTCAGTAGAATTTCTTCAACTTTTGTAGTTATATTGATTTGAAGTAAAGAAAATTTTCTGCCACCAAACTAAATACAGGTTGTCCGAAACTTAAGGATTTTATTTGGAAATTTATGTAAAAAGGAGTGAATTTTGAAATGAAAGACACAATTTTTTGCAAAATAATGTCAATAAAAATGATACTGACATAGATAAGTATTGCATTAATGTATATCAATTTAATCAATGCTGAAATTGTGTAAAATTAATTATCTATAAACGATTAAAAATTGACATTTTATAATTAAACTCTATACAAATAGTAATTGCGTGTAAGAGTTATCGTTCTTGAAAACTTCACATTAGTGAAATAGGTAGCGGTTTCATATGACTCAATTTAAAAAAAAAACTGAATTAATGCCTGGATTACTTTGTAATACTTTAACATTGAAAGAACACACTCTTCTGTAGTCAATAATAAACATACAATAGTCATCAGTTTAATATTAAACGTTAGAATTTCCGTTTATCAAGACACTCTTCAATCGGGAACCGTCGGCACTTTCCGTAAACGAGAAATACGTATATTCTCGTTTACGGAAAGTGCCGACGGTTCCCGATTGTACACTCCTATGACCGTTATAGCATGTTCAAACATAACATTACACACAGAATGTAGTCATTTCTTCAGTAAAACAAATAGACTGGATAAAATTGGAACAAGTTTAATAGTATATCATATCCACGAATCAGGCATGATGAATGACATTTATAATATCATAAAATCAAAACTGGTGATTTTATCATTTGATTTTCTAGCCTTCACAATTAAAAGTCAAAGAATATGTTCAGCTTGCGAAAAATATAATTATGAAGATGAGGTACATTTTATTCGCATTTTTACTGCTTTTTCTGAAAGAAGAAACACATACATTAAGCAATATTACTACTGACGCGCCAGTGTGTAAAGGTTAATCGAATGTAAAAGTGTTAAAACCTTAAGTCGATAGCCAAAATAAAACCCCTCGTGTAATGGTATGTAATTATGTGTAATGCTAGATTTCTGGTACAGAATTTCTTATTCTCTACACCAAACTCAATACATAATAATTGTTATAAATAGAAAAGTGTTTTTATTGCAACGACAATACAGTTCATCAACAAGCTTTGAAGTTAAACGATAAACCAATGCTTTCCCAGTGTTTTTACAGTTCAATTTTTGAAACAATTCAAATTATTAGCACAGTTGCTGAAATATGTATTCAGTGTTGTGTGATAAATGCTAATATGGAAATGTCCTCTGCCATCTTGAACCGTTGCAATATGTTTAATGTATTATGTATTACTTTCGGAAATGAAATAAGCTTAAAATTGAAATAATTACAAGATATATGTGCATCTGTAAGCCTCATAAAATTCTTGTGTAATGAAAAGTAGTAGGATAAAACGCTTACTTTGAAACATTTAACACTTTAGCAACAAAAACCCCAACTCTGACCCACCCCTACCACAGTGCCTTCCTCGAAACATTTAACACTTTAGCAACAAAAACCCCAGCTCTGACCCTCCCTTACCACAGTGCCTTCCTCGAAACATTGAACACTTTATCAACAAAAACCCCAACTCTGACCCACCCTTACCACAGTGCCTTCCTCGAAACATTTAACAGTTTAGCAACAAAAACCCCAACTCTGACCCACCCTTACCACAGGGCCTTCCTCGAAACATTTAACACTTTAGAAACAAATACCCCAACTCTGACTTACCCCTACCACAGTGCCTTCCTCGAAACATTTAACACTTTAACAACAAAAACCCCAGCTCTGACCCACCCTTACCACAGTGCCTTCCTCGAAACATTTAACAGTTTAGCAACAAAAACCCCAACTCTGACCCACCCCTACCACAGTGCCTTCCTCGAAACATTTAACACTTTAGAAACAAAAACCCCAACTATGACCCACCCCTACCACAACGCCTTGGCAATTATTTTAGTATTTAGTTATCCAAATATAACGTTGGGAATTATTACACCTAGCAAGCTGAATTTGGAAAGCATTTGTTCAATTACTGCATTATTCTGGTAAACCGTTTCATAATTTTCACTTACATCCAAATATCAAGTTGAATAAATATTGCAATTTCAAAATCGTATTGCTAAGCAGATAATATTGCAATATGTTGTTGACTGTAATTATGACAAAACAATCCATATATAATAGATAAATAAATAACTAATTAAATAAATAAATAAATAAATGTATGCAGTATTTACCTGTGTGAAGTCTGATCAGCTATCCCGTCGTGTATGAAATCCAACCCTATACCAGGTTACATCTATATATACGTTTATTTGGTTCGTTCTGAGAATTCGTGTGAGTTTCCCTTCAGGAAAACAAATCCTCTGATACCATATATGGATTCGTTAACTATGAAATCCCTTATAAGGTCATACTACTATACCTTGTTAAGGCTCTCTATATTTCATTTCTCTTGTCATGGACAAAAATAATTTACCCGGGCGCTCTCTTTGCACATTAAATCACAGCTATAAATAACTATTACAGTCATTTTAAATGACTATACGCGGTATAAAGTGCCTACTTGTAAGTTGTATTTTTGTTTCGTTATTTATGATGGATCACTAACAACCCAACAATAAAAATGATATCTATATTTAAGAATTAGTGGTGCATCGATTGAGCAAAAAAGGTGAAATGCTGAAGAACCGATTATGACAAGCATTTTACTGATTTGATACAACAGCGTTTATGAGAGTTCGCTCCCTTTGATCACTCAACGACACTAACTAATTTTGAAACTTTTTTAACGGTGGAAAGCGAGGCTGTATTGCCTGTTTCATGTCTGATTGTCCAGTTGTGGTGTGCAGTGCTTTTATCTCAATTCAGTGTTCGAGCTTTGGTTTTATATAGGCCTAACATTTTCTGTTGTACCAACCTTCATCCGCCTCAAGGTTTTGTTGCACATCTGATAGTGATATTACCACGGAATTGGATATAAGTACGTGATATTACCAGCTACACTCGATCTCCACGTGTCAGCCCACATGATACATAAATTCATTTTTTTTGCCCTAGTAGTAATACTCAGAGATATATGGAACGCCAAGTTAACATATATTCAAATAATTGCACCTATCTTCAAATAGGTTGAATTCAATAAATTGAAGACAGGTAGGTACAATTAATCAAATACATGTTGATTTGGCGTTTCATAGAGATACAAAAGAATGAATACTTGATTTGTTGAAAGGATTATTTTTAATTCTGTTTTACGTTCACTAGCGATTTGATTATTACATCATTGCCTTTAAGTTGTCGTTACTGATTTATAATCAATCTGGAACCGTCGGCACTTTCCGTAAACGAGTATTTTCTCGTTTACGGTAAGTGCCGACGTTTCCCGATTTTATAATATGTTTTCAACGTCAGATATTTTGTTTGTGTCCTTTATCTCATTCCGTTCAAACTTCCCCATTTCATTTTTGAAATCTTTGTTACTTTATTAGAAGATGGTTCTCCTGACAGTTTCTTTATAATATATCATTAATGTTTTCAATGTCAGATTTTGTGAATGACTTTATTTCATTCTGTTTTAACTTCTCCATTTCTTTCATGAAATTGAATTGTGTCGTAGTAGCTTTGTTAATTTATAGACGCTTCTCCCGACATTTTCCTTTACTTAATATTGGCCTTGTAACTAGCGTTCACTCAACTTGTGTTGTACAATGCGTCATCGTTCAGTATATATATAAATCCGGACGAAACCTAAAGTAAGTGTCTGTATGTACACAGGTAGAATTATCGCAGAAAATCTCTGTCCGTGTATCTTTACAATGCCAACTTTGAGAACTTCATACAAAAGTAAGGAAAACTTAAGAATTTGTTACCCGAAGTAATTAATTAACCCGTTGAATGTGTGTGTAAATACTGCCACAATGCTTTCATACTAAATCTATTTCTTTTTAAATACATCATCGTATATGGAGTGTTCTATTTACTTTTTTCACTCTGACTTGTATATATGCGGTATCTATTGGAGAAGACTTACATAGGCTTGCCTGTTGTCCAATCCATGCGTTATTAAACAATACAATAATTTGAAATGAAATGAAAAAAAGTTTGTTTTTCAACAATTCCGTAGGTCATTGATGAGTGTGGTTATCCAGGTATATTTTGCCTCTTGGCGAATTTTCCCTAATGAAATTTTATCTGTACATCAAGCGTCTGGTATTGTTTGGTTTTCCTGTTTATCTTAACTTAGTCTGGACTGCCTTCTGTACTCGAATTATCACTTTTCACCGACTACAAGGTAGATATTTTATTGACATATTTTCATGCTTCATTTTACGATTCTAGACAATTCATCCGATGAAATATGAACAGACAATGAGATGGAGTTTATTTTTTATTCTCTGTTTAAATTAAAAACTAAATATGGGTATTCTCACAAACTCGTCATAGATTTTTAAATCATATTATGTATAATATCTGTGATTGTTCCGATTCAACGATTGAAGAAAGATAATAATAAAGTTCTGTTGATTACTCGGAGTAATTACTAACACAAGCCATGTTGCTGTGACAAATCGTTTCCACAATAAAGAGTCGAAAACAGTAAGTGAGAAAGGTAAGGCGTCTTCAAATATTAAATATAAACATTAATGTTTTTCGTGGTTGCTATGGAACCACGAATATAATTATAACGAATGTTGGTACCACGAAGCGGTCTAAAAGTTTGCTTCAAACCACGAAAGAAAAACCCCACGAATAGTTCATGTTTCACATAAGTTACCACAAATATCGATGAAGTTATAAAGAAATAAAATGTGCGGAAATTCGGATACTAAAATTGCTAATTGCGCAACACCAGAATTCTTAAATCAATGATATGATAACAAATCTTGCGAATACTTAAAATCATATTTTATTTATATTAGTGCATTAACAACATTGACACAAACGTATTGCAAACAAAATATTTACATATTATTGTTCAATTACAACATGTACAACACTAAAAAAAACACTATAACGCAGGCTGTTCCTGTGCGATCATCTTGGAATATTGAATATCTTATATCACGTGATGAAGTAGTTTACGGATACACACATGACGTCATCTTGGAAAATCTTTCATCACGTGGTACCTGGGTGAAGAAACAGTTTACAGATAAACACACGACGTCATCTTGGAAAATCTTCTATCACGTGGTACCTGGGCGAAGAAAAAGTTTACGTATAGACTATATGACATGTTTAGTTTTGTTAACCCTCTGTCAATATAACGCATACAAGTCTACATTCACTTTTAATTACCCATTATGAATTCCTTCTTTGCGTATTGCAGAGTTGTCTTCTCTTGAGAGAAGGTATTGATTGTTACGTCATTTGTTTGTGAGAGTAACGTCATATTTGTTTGATAAAACGACGTAATTTTCTCACACAAACCAATGACGTAACAATCAATACCTGCTCTCAAGAGAAGATAACTCTGCAATACACAAAGACGGAATAGGTGACCGAAGAAGAGTGAGTGTTATAGTTGGCTTTTGATAAAAGAGCCGTCTATCTAGTTAGGTCATGTAGTCTTTGGTTTAATGGCACGGTTCGTGATATACAAACTTTACTCATTAATTAATCTGAAATTAACCAGTACCGAAATTAATATATATATGGGGTGTGACACAACCTCCTCTTCTATTTAATAGCATTTTAGACCAGTTTGGATTTTCCATTTTTATTTTTTGCCCACTAGCATATCACCAATGAGTCCTCAATGATGAAACAGTTGTCTGGTGCGGTGAATTTCAATTTTGGCATACTGAATGTATTACCAGATTGTATAGGGGTAATGACATGTATATGTGTTCATTATTCATGTTAGAGTGTTACATCTTGCATTTAATGATTATGTTCTGTATAATATATTGTTCACGCTTTTCTAGTCGTTGTTAGGAACACTAATTCGATCTTCAGGGTTTCAAGATCCTTGTCTGGGGAGTTATAGTAGCTTTCAAGATTCTTGTCTGATGTGTTATATGGAAGGTTACAAGATCTTTATCTGAGGTGTTATAGTAGCTTACAAGATCCTTGCCTGGGGTATTATTGTAGCTTACAAGATCTTTGTCTGAGGTGTTATACTAGCTTATTAGATCTTTGTCTGGGGTGTTATTGTAGCTTACATGATCCTTGTCTGAGGTGTTATAGTAGCCTACAAGATCCCTGTCTGAGGTGGTATAAAAGCTTACAAGATCCTTGTCTGGGGTGTTATAATAGCTTTTGAAATCCCTGTCTGAGGTGTTATAAAACTTTCAAGGTCCTTGTCTGAGGTGTCATAATAGCTTACAAAATCCTTGTCTGAAGTGTAATAATAGCTTACAAGTTCCCTGTCTGAGGTGTTATAGTAGCTTACAAGATCTTTGTCTGAGGTGTCATAATAGCTTACAAAATCCTTGTCTGAAGTGTAATAATATCTTACAAGTTCCTTGTCTGAGGTGTTATAATAGCTGACAAGATCTTTGTCTGAGGTGTTATAGTAGCTTACAAGATCCTTGTCTGAGGTGGTATAATTGCTTACAAGATCCTTGTCTGAGGTGTTATAATAACTTACAAGATCTTTGTCCGGGGTGTTATAGTAGCTTACAAGATCCTTGTCTGAGGTGGTGTAATAGCTTACAAGATCCTTGTCTGAGGTGTTATAATAGCTTACAAGATCTTTGTCTGAGGTGTTATAGTAGCTTACAAGATCCTTGTCTGAGGTGGTATAATTGCTTAAAAGATCCTTGTCTGAGGTGGTATAATAGCTGACAAGATCCTTGTCTGAGGTGTTAGAGTAGCTGACAAGATCCTTGTCTGTGGTGTTATGGTAGCTTACAAGATCCTTGTCTGAGGTGTAATAATATCTTACCAGATCTTTGTCTGAGGTGTTATAGTAGCTTACAAGATCCTTGTCTGAAGTGGTGTAATAGCTTACAAGATCCTTGTCTGAGGTGTTATAATAGCTTACAAGATCCTTGTCTCAGGTGTTATAATAGCTTACAAGATCCTTGTCTGAGGTGCAATAATATCTTACAAGATCCTTATCTGAGGTGTTATGGTAGCTTACAAGATCCTTGTCTGAGGTGTTATGGTAGTTTACCAGATCTTTGTCTGAGGTGTTATGGTAGCTTACAAGATCCTTGTCTGAGGCGTTATGGTAGCTTACAAGATCCTTGTCTGAGGTATTATTGAAGCTTACAAGATCCTTGTCTGAGGTGGTATAATTGCTTACAAGATCCTTGTCTGAGGTGTAATAATAGCGTACAAGATCCTTGTCTGAGGTGTTATGGTAGCTTACAAGATCCTTGTCTGAGGTGTTATAATTGCTTACAAGATCCTTGTCTGAGGTGTAATAATATCTTACCAAATCTTTGTCTGAGGTGTTATGGTACCTTACAAGATCCTTGTCTGAGGTGTTATGGTAGCTTACAAGATCCTTGTCTGAGGTATTATTGTAGCTTACAAGATCCTTGTCTGAGGTGGTATAATTGCTTACAAGATCCTTGTCTGAGGTGTAATAATATATTACCAGATCTTTGTCTGAGGTATTATTGTAGCTTACAAGATCCTTGTCTGAGGTGTAATAATATCTTACAAGATCCTTGTCTGAGGTGGTATAATTGCTTACAAGATCATTGTCTGAGGTGTAATAATATCTTACCAGATCTTTGTCTGAGGTATTATTGTAGCTTACAAGATCTTTGTCTGAGGTGGTGTAATAGCTTACAAGATCCTTGTCTGAGGTGATATAATAGCTTACAAGATCCTTGTCTCAGGTGTTATAATAGCTTACAAGATCCTTGTCTCAGGTGTTATAATAGCTTACAAGATCTTTGTCTGAGTTGTTATAGCAGCTTACAAGATCCTTGTCTGAGGTAGTAGCTTTCAAGATTCTTGTCTGATGTGTTATATGGAAGGTTACAAGATCTTTATCTGAGGTGTTATAGTAGCTTACAAGATCCTTGTCTGGGGTGGTGTAATAGCTTACAAGATCCTTGTCTGGGGTGTTATAGTAGCTTACAAGATCCTTGTCTGAGGAGTTATGGTAGCTTACAAGATCCTTGTCTGAGGCGTTATAATAGCTTACAAGATCTTTGTCTGAGGTTGTGTAATAGCTTACAAGATCCTTGTCTGGGGTGTTATAGTAGCTTACAAGATCCTTGTCTGGGGTGTTATGGTAGTTTACAAGATCCTTGTCTGAGGTGTAATAATACCTTACAAGATCTTTGTCTGAGGTGTCATAATAGCTTACAAAATCCTTGTCTGAAGTGTAATAATAGCTTACAAGTTCCCTGTCTGAGGTGTTATAGTAGCTTACAAGATCCTTGTCTGAGGGGGTATAATTGCTTACAAGATCCTTGTCTGAGGTGCTATGGTAGCTTACAAGATCCTTGTCTGAAGTGGTGTAATAGCTTACAAGATCCTTGTCTGGGGTGTTATAAGATCCTTGTCTCAGGTGTTATAATAGCTTACAAGATCCTTGTCTTAAGTGGTGTAATAGCTTTCAAGATCCTTGTCTGAGGTGTTATAATAGCTTACGAGATCCTTGTCTGGGGTGTTATGGTAGCTTACAAGATCCTTAATATCTTACAAGATCCTTGTCTGAGGTGGTGTAATAGCTTACAAGATCCTTGTCTGGGGTGTTATGGGAGCTTACAAGATCCTTGTCTGAGGGGGTATAATTGCTTACAAGATCCTTGTCTGAGGTGTAATAATTCCTTACAAGATCTTTGTCTGAGGTGTCATAATAGCTTACAAAATCCTTGTCTGAAGTGTAATAATAGCTTACAAGTTCCCTGTCTGAGGTGTTATAGTAGCTTACAAGATCCTTGTCTGGGGTGGTGTAATAGCTTACAAGATCCTTGTCTGATGTGTTATAATAGCTTACAAGATCTTTGTCTGAGGTTGTGTAATAGCTTACAAGATCCTTGTCTGAAGTGGTGTAATAGCTTACAAGATCCTTGTCTGGGGTGTTATGGGAGCTTACAAGATCCTTGTCTGAGGGGTAATAATATCTTACCAGATCTTTGTCTGAGGTATTATGGTAGTTTACAAGATCCTTGTCTGAGGAGTTATAATAGCTTACAAGATCTTTGTCTGAGTTGTTATAGCAGCTTACAAGATCCTTGTCTGAGGTGTTCTGGTAGCTTACAAGATCCTTGTCTGAAGTTGTGTAATAGCTTACAAGATCCTTGTCTGATGTGTTATAATAGCTTACAAGATCTTTGTCTGAGTTGTTATAGCAGCTTACAAGATCCTTGTCTGAGGTGATATAATAGCTTACAAGATCCTTGTCTCAGGTGTTATAATAGCTTACAAGATCTTTGTCTGAGTTGTTATAGCAGCTTACAAGATCCTTGTCTGAGGTGCTATGGTAGCTTACAAGATCCTTGTCTGAAGCGGTGTAATAGCTTACAAGATCCTTGTCTGATGTGTTATAATAGCTTACAAGATCTTTGTCTGAGTTGTTATAGCAGCTTACAAGATCCTTGTCTGAGGTGATATAATAGCTTACAAGATCCTTGTCTGAAGTGGTGTAATAGCTTACAAGATCCTTGTCTGGGGTGGTGTAATAGCTTACAAGATCCTTGTCTGGGGTGTTATAGTAGCTTACAAGATCCTTGTCTGGGGTGGTGTAATAGCTTACAAGATCCTTGTCTGGGGTGGTGTAATAGCTTACAAGATCCTTGTCTGGGGTGTTATGGTAGCTTACAAGATCCTTGTCTGAGGTGTTATAGTAGATTACAAATTACAGTCTTCAAAAATTTCATGTACAATATTCACATTTTATAACCTTACATAGTATATGTGAATTATAAGTTCTTTTAAAATATCAGCTTTATTAAGGTCTCATACCTTAAACAATATGTACCTACATTTTTGTTTATTTCGGTTTATCAAACCCTGAAAATCAAATATTGGACTGTTGATCTTGGGGACTGAAATTTACGGTCTACATTTTTGCTTTGATTACCAAAATTAATATCATGTATTGTTTAATTCACAGATTCACCTGACTTCAAAATATTTGCTGTATTCAGTAATGTTGTGTAAATATAAAATAACTGTAAATATTTTCAGAAATAATTTACACTGATATTCAAAACATCAGTCAACAACATGAATTAAAACCATATCTTATCATTTTCAACGAGAATTAAGAATGTTGAGCTTCAGGATTTCAAAACGAAATTATCAGCGGCGAAAACTAACTATGAATTGATTGATCTTGCCAATGCATTCATGTAGCTATGAACCTATTGATTTTGCAGTAATGTAACTATGCACGGTCTCATTATGCAGTCACGTACCTGTGATCATCCTCGATATCCAGGGGTTATGCTCACTTTCACTTTCTTCACCCCTGGAGAAAAATTGAAGGCACTAAGATAGCTGTTTGATTGGCCTCAGGTAAAATAAACTGACCAATCGCTCGGCTGATACCTGCATGTCCTTTGACGATTACAAAGGAGAGACGCCCGACTTATTAGCCTGTCAATTTATTCCAGGGGTGCAGAGAGCGAAAGTGAGCGTTACACCTGGATATCAAGGATGACCTGTGATCGACATATAATGGAACGCAAATGTGAATCAAAGATGCCAAGAGTAATTCATGGTAAAGTGACTGGTGAGGGGACTTTTTCAAACAGTGGTTCATAATGTGATTTATATGTTATATTATACAGCCATAACTAGTTCCAAGATGGTGCATTAATTGAGGACCACAATTTTTTAGATAACATGGTGTAGTCTATTAAATTATGATCAATATTATTTTTCTCCGAGGACAAAGCCAGTTTTTTTCTTTTCTCAAAGAGACCTGTCCTGCATATTGCTGACGAATTAGACTGTGACACAGTTAACCCTTTCACCCCTATGTAACTTTAGTAGACTCTACCATACATTGATGTGGATGAGTCCATTATGGTCTACAGTGGTGAAAGGGTTAAGATATAGGTAAGACTAAAAGGTGTCGCTTTTCTCTTTTTGTAATAGCATATCCATCTCAGATGTACATTTTTAATGGAAAATACCATGCCATCTTCACAATATTGAGAAATGATGTAAATTTTATAACATATAGCTTTAACAGGTACCTTGTTTTCACTACATTGATCAACAGCCTTTTACACTATTGCTCCTCTGCTAGCAATGAGGGCCTTACCCTGCATTCAGTTAACAATATCAAAACCCTGAATACCCCATGCTAAATGAAGTTCATTCGACCAAAGTTAACCCTTTCACCCCTATGTAACTTTAGTAGACTCTACCATGCATTGATCTGGATGAGTCCGTTATGGTCTACAGTGGTGAAAGGGTTAAACAGTAGTCTACCAGATACTCACACCAACCTCATTTCCCATCAACACCACACCCCATAACTCCCCTTGGGAAGGGTGGTCATATTTTTCAGTTATACAACAGTGCGTTCCCGTAACCAGGGATGATCTATGTCAAATTTAGTCTAAATCACTTCATCTATTCTTGGCAAGTAGTCTTTTAAACACCAGGATATTTGATGCTGTCATTTAAGGTTTATAACGTGAATTTATGATGATATCACACGTTACTTCTGATGTATCATGTCATAGCAAAATTGAAGGCACAAAGATAGATGTTTGATTGGTCTCAGGTAAAAAATGACCTGACCAATCGCTAGGCTGAAACCTGTCCATTGAAGATTACAAAGGAGCAACACTCGACTTCAAAGCCTTTCATTTTTTACTGTCAGTGACCGCAAGATTCTTTTGATGTACATCAAAGGATCGAACTAGTCTTCTTATCTCATCAACAAGGTGGCGCACACTGAACCCTCAATTTTGCTATGACATATTCCAGGGGTGCAGAGAGCGAAAGTGAGCGAAACCCCTGGATATCGAAGATGCTTCTGACGCCACATTGAGTGCTTGTAAAACGTTGTATGATATAATGACAAGTGGTGTATTAATTCACTGAGTAATTCATTGTATTCAAATCAAGTGTATCTCTTAACCCTGTGATTTTGAGAACATGGAGGGAGTGAAAATCAACTTCACACACCAACAGTGGAGAGCTATAACAAGTGGAGACAACTCTGTATCAAACAATGGTGATGGTAACAGATACAGCCGTAAAGACCTCACCTAGATGTCCTCCAATATGGGATCCACTTCTGTATCTATATTATCTACAAACAATACATGTCAATATGAAACTTTTTAAAAGCCTTTTGTAATCTTTCACTATACGAAATGCAGATGTCAGATTACCCAATTTTGATTTTTTTTCTTTCCAAATAGACGTATTACCATATATATCACAACTGTAAACCACATTTATTTTGTAGTGAACATAATTTAATTTCATATTAATTCAAGAACAGAGTCACTAATAAATTAAAATAACACAAATAGGATCTGTTTTTGTTCATACTGAAAATAAATACCCTTGCAAAGCAATCGTAAAAAATAAGTGGTTTACAGTATCACAATTCAAGGGAAATTTAACAGAACAAGAAATTCTGAAAATTGAATAAAGACATTTTATTACCAATCTCATATTTAACATAAAAAATTGAATGACATAGATTAAACATATACTCTATATCTTCCATTAATTTAAAAACTTTTTCAATATAAACATTAATGATATAAATTTGCTTCGTGTATAGAACTGATTCTAGATCTTGAATAAATATTCTTTTTTTAAATATTGACAACATTTTTTTTAAGAAAACAAAATTAAGAAAAAAAAAAGAAAATTTCTTAACAGAACTTGTTTTTTACAATTAGCACAGCTACTCTCTAATACATAAAATCACTGATTATATATTATCTAAGCGTCAAATCACTATCTTCTAAAATTTCCTCTGAGGAAAATAAGTGAAGAAAATATCACAGCAGTTAGATTTTTTTATAAAAATGTTGAAATTGATTTCATAAACTGAATAATAAATTGCTGAGGATTTTTACTGAAAGATTCTTACTGGTAAAAATACCTGTTTGACAGATCTACTTCGATAGATCTCCAAAATATAGTTTCAGAAATTCAAACAACTTTACAGTCAATTATAAACAAATTATTAATATACTTTTTTACGTACATTCAAGACAAGTATTTTCCCTTTAAATGTCCAGACATTTTAACTTGTAAAACACTTATCATAATTTATCACGACACCACATAAATACATATTTTCGAACGTAACGGTAAAATTCTGACATTGACCTTGTAGGTGTGTGCTCACACATACAGCAGCTTAGTGTAAACAGGAATGTACTTCCATAAAAAAATGTACTTGATTTAACTTCCCAGATGGACGGCTGACTAATCGAGATATCACAGTTAAGTGTATACAAAACGTACGTATATGGCAACACAGAATGATAATCTCTATGAATCTGAACTATAAACTTTACAGTTCTACTGTAGAGACAAAATAGAGAGAAACAAAATACCAAGGTTTACGTTTTTATAACAACAGTAATGGTGAAAAAGTGTCCCGGGAACTTTTGTTAAATTGCTAAAAATGTTAACGAAATTTGTGAACCTTAAATCGATACATTAATTTAATATTTTGTTTTTTTGTATACTGATGGATTCTCACGCTGAAATTCTATAGTGTGTTACACCGTACTAATAAATTAAAAAAAAATAAAAAATTGTGAAAAGGTGACCTGCTATATTTCTTTTTATTGAAAAAGAAACATTTTGCACAATAAATCATTAACAGTAAGATTTTTTGGTTAAATCAGAATAAGTTTTAGAATATGATTATGTAGATCATTTCTGTCATATTTTCCTTTTTCTATCTATAGCACAAATATAATGGCAGCACTAAATTTTAAGTCCGGAATTATTCCATTTTTTTGGATTTTCACCGAGGTCAAATTAACCTATTAAGTTTTTTGAGAAAATTAATTTTGAAATTTAAGATTGAAATTGAAGTGCCAAGTGAAATGGTTCATACTTAATAGGTATCATTCTTTTCAAAAATGGAAAGTCTATCTCTCTTAAAAATGTTCTCCACTCTTCTGTTTTAACACACCGCTATTAATAAATGTGTTTTGTGTGTCTCCTGTAGTGCTAGGTACACAGGTATTTACACTCCGGGAGGGAACACAGGAGGCTCTATAGAGCGGGGAGGGGGCCAGTAAATGGGGGTTGCACAGGGCGAGTCCCTTCTTGGTTCCATAGTTCCCATGACGGCTGCGTTGGTCTGAAAGCCGGGTGTGAGCACCCTTTTTGGGGTGAAGAGTCGGCCTGTCGTTGGGGAGGTGAGGCGGGGGGCAGCGGATTGTGCACGGGACCCAGGCTTGGGCCAATTGATGCTTGGCGTACCTGGTTTGGGAGAGTAGACAATGTCTTTGGGACTGACTGATACTGGTTCTGGACAAATGGCCCCAGATCGTGGCGAACCATGTTTACCTGTGGGTGCCAGAAGGGTTGGGACAACTGCTGCGTCAGCCTTCTCGTCAATTTTCACTGGCAGTGCATCAGGAATCTACAAAAATAAAACAGTGATTTAATTATGTCATGCAAACAAATTGTTGATGATTTGTTCAGGGTTTTTTTGCAATTTTATTTTGTAATTCACAATGGCACTGAAGGGAGATAACTCAACTATTTAAGGAAAATTCTGGAAATGTTTTTTTTAATATTTTCATTCATAAGATGAAGTTACCTCCCCTTTAACTTCTGTTTGGATATAACTGTAGCACATATATTACAAATCCATTGACCTGAGGCAGCTCAATTTGTAACAGCAGTAGTACCATTACAATCTGAAGTCTAGGGTTTGTATCCCGGTCTAGCCCCATTGATTTATTTTACACTCAGATCACTCAAGATTGTTCAAGATTATATTTTGTTTATTTCATTTTTATTACTTTTCATAAAAGTCCTGCAAGTTTTCTTTTTTCAGAAACAGCTTGTCAAGGCTAAAGACATGCTGGAAAAAAAGTATAAAATATTTCCAACATTCATTACAGTTTTTGACAGAGGCACAAGCATCCTTAAAAGTCCACTTGTTTTATTATTATTTGATGATAGGTTGTACTAATTTTTTTTCACGACTGCTCAAGTTATTTTTTGGAACATTGCCTGAAGGGAGATAATTCAACTTACATACCCTATGGGAAAAGCTTTTCTTTAAAAGTCAGCTTTTTTATATATGTCATTATTTTTTTTATTATTTTTTTATATTTTTTTTTATATTTTGACATTTTTTTAACATTCTTATTATTATTACATCAATTTGGATACCGAGGCAGAAAAACAATTATTTTCTTTAAAAGTTTGAAACAAGATACATAGAATAATATTATATGCATATTATTATTACACAACTCAATGCTTCTAAAACATCACCATCATATTTCATAGGCTTCATTCATTTTGTCAGTATTTCAAGACCATTTATCTCATTGTGAATATTTCTCTAAATACGTACCTTCTCCAATGACCCCCCCCCCCCCCCCCCCCCCAGGTGGCAACAACAAACACCCATAGGCTGTACACAATGCACCGCCTGCACCAGTGATGCCATTTAATTATCAAATTCACATTTACACAAAAACTTCCATCGTCCAGGTCAGTTACTATCAGAATCAATGTACATAGTATGTATCAGAAAATTAAATGAAAAATTAAACCGTCCGTCCTGACCAGTGCGTTGCCCTGAACTGACTTGCCAGCTCACCAGCTGCATGTGCATATCATGCCAATACAGGTGTGCCACCTACTGGGCGAACCATTTGAGAAAACTATTTTGCTCTCATTCCTTGTGACTAAGTCAACCGTGCGAAATATGATATATTTTGGTATTAATTTAAAATGCCATAAAAAAACTTACAGACTCATATCTAACAATGTTCCCACCATTACCTTGCATTTCTTCAGTTTTCCTTTCAGAATGATTTCTCCGTCTGTTTTGCATCTATCCAGTCTTTGTACAGCATCAAACGTCCTTGCTGTTTGGTTTGACATGTTGTTTCCTGGTAAAATACATTTATTTCAGTACAAATGTAAGGCCAAAAAAAAAAAGATGTCTGTTTAGGGTTCCCGACTGACCCTAGCTTTTTACCCCCGACCCAAAACTTTTTGATGATTCTTCGACCCAAAACTTTTTGATGATTTTTTTTTTTTTTTTTAAAAACCTGCTGGTTTTCAAATTTTAGAAGGTTCCTTGCCTTTCAAAATGGCTTCCAGCTCTGTGTTGGCGCTAAATGTCATCATATGGATCACAATTTGCCTCCAAATGAACCTTGTTTATGTATTTTTTTTATTTTACATACAATAGTAGGGTCATAATCACATGACCACAAGGTACATAAAAATATATAAAAAAAACAATCTGACCTACCTATCCTTGTTTTTTTGCCCATGCAACCTTAAGCAGACTATATTTTTTTTTTTGCTTATATGACAAACAGAATGTTTATCAAATCAAACCAAAAATAAAATAAAAAGAAATGAATAAATAATAGTTTTAATTAAAGAACAAAGCAGATTTAGGTCAATATGTTAATTAAAATATATTCATAATTAATTACTTGTCTGAATCTGGGCATAATTAAAAATCAGAATAAAATGCAGAAAGGAACTTGCATCCTCCTTAGGTTCATGAAAAACAAAATATCTTCAAATATTTTACAATGGTAACCCTACCTACGCTAATTGTTTGTGCCTACCCTAAACTTTATAAAGCAATTTTCAAAGAAGTACTGTTAAAGTCAGGACCACTCTCCTTAATAAACTACACACAATGATTTTTAAAAATAAAACATGTTACCTATACAACTTAATTGTTACAGGAAACACATATTTTTTTTGTCTAGTCCAACATGAAACAAGTTATAAACTTAGATAAATCACTCCTGCTGGCCTGGCTGCATGGGTTCAGACTATGTGAATAAACCAGAGACCAGAGTACCTGGAGAAAACCTGTGACATGGTCGGCCATTTTACCCGATACCTTTCATGCCTGATCAAGGTATTATTCAACTCCTGGATGTCTTTAAGAAAGAATAGAGCACTAATCACAACCTCTGTCAATTGGACGAACTTTGTTTCTGTCAATAATGCCTTCTCAGATTAATGAAACCACATATTCACCTCAACACAAGTCCATAAGGCCAAAGAAAAATAATAGTCTGTTAAGGGTTGCATGGGCAAAAAAACAAGGGTAGGTAGGTCAGATTTTTTAAATTTTTGTTTTGTATATTTTTGTGTACCGTGTGGTCATGTGATTATGACCCTACTATTGTATGCAAAACAAAGAATTACATAAACAAGGTTCATTTGGAGGCAAATTGTGCTCCATATGCTGACATTTAGCGCCAACACGGAGCTAGAAGCCATTTTGAAAGGCAATGAACCTTCTAAAATTCGAAAATCAATGTTTTTTTATTTATTTTTTGAAATTTTTTGAAATTGCTTTTTTTCATCAAAAAGTTTTGGGTCGGGGGTAAAAAGCTAGGGTCGGTCGGGAACCCTGAACAGACATGTTTACTTTTTTGGCCTAAGTGATAATTACTGTACCTGGTATCTTTAGGGGTAAGTCCCAGGTACCAACAAATGTTCCCCATGGGGATTCCCTTGACCTCTTGACCCCGGGGAGAAGGTGACCTCTATCATTTGCCTTGATCTGTGTGAAACCTGTGTATGCACTTGGTCTCTGAAACAGAAAAGCACAATTTGGTAAAAAAATCTGGTACCCAAAAAAATCAATTATTTTCTGTTTTTTGATCAACTGCATGGTCCTATTCCGTCTTTTTGTATTGCAGAGTTATCTGCTCTTGTGAGCAAGTTTTGATTGTTACATCATTTGTTTGTGAGAGTAACGTCATCAATTTTTGAGAAAACGATGAATTTTCTCACACAAACTAATGACGTCACTATCAATACCTTCAGCTCACAAGAGCAGGTAACTCTGCAATATGCAAAGACGGAATAAAAAGATACACAAATCTTAGCGTGTTTCCTGCCTGACTATACTGTTTTCCTGTTGACTAGAACCAAATTTAAAAAATATATACATGTATAAAAAAAGATTTCTTTTTATAAAAAAATAAAAAAATATCATATGTACAAATAACAACCAGTAATTGTACCAAATCTCAAATAAAGATAAAGAGTGGTTGTGATTGATGCCAAGGTTACCAAATGTTTTAATTTTTTTTGCTAAAATGTTGGTAAATTGTAAAAAAAAAGAGGAAATTCTACAACAGGTTTTAGAATGATGGAACCTCAAACATGTCCGGCAAGTGGATTTTTACATCCCCGAAACACAAACTCATTTTATTCTGAACAAACAATCTGCAAAGTCTGTCAATAAAAACTCCATGGCACTGTCTAAAATCAAAGCCAATTTCACTAGTCAAGGCAGTGACATTTGAACTTATAGAAGTTAATTGGAGACCTAGAATAGGTAGCTATGTAAGTAAAAGATCGGAAAAACTGTCATTATTATCTTTTATATAGAATATCATTTTAAAGAAGAAATCTGTTTTTCCTGAGAGGAATTACAATTTTGAAAGAGAATTGTAATACAATTCCATAAGTTTGGCCTCAAACAGAGGCCCAGTAATACCCTGAGTGAGAAATTGATTACAGTGTGTTCATATAAATACATTTTTTGGTAAAAATATGTACCTACCAGGTATATATATATTTGCTGTTGAATTACTTTTAAAGACATGTTATTAAATTTATTATGACTTCAGATTTTCTGAATTATTCAATCAAAAATTCAATTTTAATTTCACCTTAAAAAATTGCAAACCTTCCAATGCCAAATTCTATTTATAGTAATAATTAATGTACATCATATTGATATTTGGTGTAGCTTAACTCACCCAAGGTATTTTTCATTGTATTGCTACTAATAGTTATATACAAAAATTTGAAAAGAGGCTCAAACGTGAAATTTTATGAAAAGGGTTAAGTAATCAACTACCAGCAATATTATTAGATGTAAATATATAGATAATTATTTCTCTCTAAACCTGAGGTTTGATTTGCAGCAAATAGAGGGGGTGCTTTGTTTGGTATAAATACATGCATGACAAAAGACATAACAGATTTAACATAGCCCATTATAAAACATGAATGAATTGTACATTTAAATTTAGGTTATATCAACAATGGTAGATTCTTACTTCATGTACCATTTAAAAAAGAAATGTTATTTTTTTTCTGTTCAACAGATATCTAATGATAAAATTTTACTATAGTTCTTAGTAGGTCAAGTTTAAATGGTTCTGTTTCGTGTAACTAAGCAACCGTCAGACATTTAAAACTACAATAATTTTAAAACCGAGGCTTTCACTCCCCCCACCCCCCCCCCCCCCCCCCCCNTAACAAAAGGTTGAGAATAAATTTATGTTTATAATAAATAATAAAAAAAAAACTGAAAGAAAAAAAGAAGGGGCAGTGCATCTTTTGAAAATCAGAGCTAATTGAACCATCCTATTTTTATTATTAATTATAATCTGATTGTTTGTTTATATCAACCAACTTCACATTTATATTTATAAAACAAGAATTTTACATATATATATAAAGAAAAATTTGATAAATGCACATGGTTTAGTATCAAACAAAATCAAAGTACTTAACAATAAAGATGTCTATATTCAATAAAGAAACAACATTGGTCAATTTTAAAAGAAAATTCAAATGTAACACTGCTTTCAAAGTTTACAATTTGAACAAAAATTTAAGATTTGAGTTTACAAAGTTTACAAATTGGACAGTTCAAATTTACTTACCACACATTTATCACGTTTACCTAAATACTGTTGAAAGCTTGTCATATTTGAAGTCTATTAATTCATGAAATGTGAAGTGTACACAACAGTCCTGGGATAAACACACATTTACCAACAGTGTGTATCACTGAACACGGTGACCACCCCCTCTACAAATGACTTAAGCTGGTGGACAATAAGATTGACTGTACCATTATGGAAAATAGGGGGGGAAAGGGGTTGAGGTGTCAGAACAGACTGTGTATTATATCTACAGGCCTCCCATTTATTCTAACACAATACACATGCATTGGCTGGTTTCAAGTTTCAGAAAAGCTAACATGTATAGTCACAGTTCAAAAAGGAAAAGGGCAATCCTTAGCTGTCTATATTGTGACCACTTCAATATACATATGCATGATATATTATTTCATATTTTGTTTTAGAAATTCATTGTTACTTTGTCACATACTATTAACAAATTTAACACACTCTAATTTACAATATAAATCTAGGAATGTTTTCCCCAAATCCTTCAGTTTGTATGTGTTCCATCAGGCCTACAGTATCTCTGCAGTAACAAATAGATTATCACAAATGTGTGCTCGCCAAGTGGGGTTGTGTCAAGAATTTGTTTGCATCCAAATAGTATGTTAAATTGTTAACATGCAGACATATCATACACAGGGCAGGGGTCGACACTAACACTAGTCCGCTAGTCCTGGACTAGAAGATTTCAGCAAGGACTAGTGAATCACCTAACCTATCTGGTCCTTTAGACTTGTGAAAAATATGACTATAAAATATGAATATTACTTTTTTTTTTTTAGAAAACTGCTTAAATTATAAAATTTCGCATGATAATTGTCAAAATTTTCCTAAAACATCACCATATTTTTATGGCAGTAGTTATTTTTAGTCCCCTACAGTCAATTCTTTTTGACCTTTCATGCTTTAGTTCACGATGCTTCCTGATCAGGAAATTTTGGACTAGTAACATAAATGGAAGACTAGTAAATGTCTTAACCCTTTCATTAAGCTGTAGACCATAATGGACTCATCCAGATCAATGCATGGTAGAGTCTACTAAAGTTACATAGGGGTGAAAGGGTTAATGATCTATTCAACTTAGTCCTGTGGACTACCAAGCAAAACAAATTTAGTGTCTGTAACCCTGCAGGGGAATGCAATTAATGTTCATTCATTTTGTTTGCAAAACATCAGTCATTGGATACTGACTGATGTTCTGTAATCAAATTAAAACAATAATTCGTAATTGCCTAGCACAGTGAACATAAAGTTATACAACTGTGCTTATAGTAATATAGCTGCGATAACATAGCTTTCTGACGAGAGTTTTTTTTATATATTGCGTGGCAGGGAAGGCCGGGTATTAATTAGTATTATATTAGTACTTATATATAAATAGTAATATACTTACCTCTCTGTATTGTGCTGGGACTTCCCAGTTCTGTAAAAGTTTTGGGTCGAATGACTTGTTGTACTGTAAACAGAAACAATGAAAAATCAATGCCTATTGTAAATAAGCCTGGAGGTACAGTATTGCTTATAAACAAAAAAAAAACCCAATTTAAACATTTATTTTAAGGAAGTTTTTGGCTCAATCAAATGAGCATCAACTGCAATTATAATTACTTTAAGAACACACAATTACACTTAGGAGACAGCGATGCTCATGAGTTTTAGTAATTTTAAACTATTGCAAATGAATTTGAGATTATCATAATGTATTTTGTACTGGTTAGCCCATCCTTTTGTAGGCCTGCAATTAATCAATAATAAATAATTTAATTTCAACACTGCAGCTCCTTTATTCCCCCAACAATAATCTTACATTAAAGGCTAATCATAAACAATTCTCCTTTTGTATGTAATGGCATTCATCACAATGTTTTCAATGTGTCAACTGTGTGATATCCGACACGTCAAGTCAGGTTTTTTATCGGCTGCTGGCGGCTGCTATGGTGAAACCCCACACGCACGTCAAGCATGCGGTATTTAATAATACAATGGGTTCATTTTATTGCATTTTCTTACCTGGTTTGCACTAAAATGGAGAGCCATCTTGGTTTAAAAGAATGGGTCCTTTGTTACATCCAATCGTACCCCCCGTGAAATACTTTCCACTCAGATAATCGCCATAACACTGTGCCGTTGCTAAGGGAAGTGATTAGCTAAAAATAATTTGTTTCGAATAAATCTTAAAATCTGCCAAACTTCAGCGATTGAATATGGCAATTTTTAAAAACATGAAATCACATTTATGTTTTGAAAATTAAAAATAATTGTAAAATAAAAAGAATAATTTGCTTCAGCACTACCGGAAGTTGTATGTTGATTTCGTTTCCGGTTTTGAGTGTCACACGCGAAACAATTCTTTTCGCCGGCAATTTACACATTTTTTATGACAAAATGACTCTCTTCCATTTCGGAAACTGCGTAGCTTTAGCGTATGTCCCATACGTTATTGTCTACAAATGCTCGGGATTGTAAGTATGTGCACCAAGTGACAAATAGACTTGCCCAAAAATTTTAAGGGCGGGGGGTGGGGGGGGTATTCCTGTTATTTTAGTATGCATACGCTTCATGATGGGTTACCTTTGTTGTACTAATTGCTGAATCGTAATTGGGAAGGGATGGCATTGTATCGAATTTGGCAGTTTTTTTTTAATTTATTCATTAATCCTCATAACGTGATTTTAGGAATTTAGGGGTGGAGAGAGATTGGCTGAATTTGTCGACACATTTAAAAATATTAGCTGCACAAATGTTTGTTCCATTTTTTTTTATATTGATCACTTTCTATAATGTTGATTACGTATTAAATAGATTGAATGTGAATACATCATTGACTTAAATAAGCAGGTCCAGTACACTCTGCCGATTGAGCTATATAGCTGTTAAGACCTATAATAGCTCTATTGACCTATCTGAAATAGGTCTTTCATAATATAAGTATTCTTTAAAAAGGAAAATAATGATGTAAAGAAATCGGAAATTTTACATTTTATGAAAAATGAAAATAAACATCTAAATGTATGCTTTTTGTAGTCAACATTACCCTTAACCTTATTGTTTTATGCGACTTTGCTTTAATTTAATGAAATTTGAAATCTGAGAAAATATAGCTCAATACAGCTATAATTTATAGGGGTATATCGCTATATAGGTCTTTATATCTATATATAGCTCAATCAGCAGAGTGTACTGGACCTAATAAGACCAGACATCAGGTTTTGGGCCAGGAATCAAACTATGTACTTATCAGGTTGGGGAAAACCACAACTTGCGTATAATACGCCAGTTGGAGTATGGATTTGTTACTAAAAATAGCCCAAATCGCTTAAACAGTAACTTTTGCAAGATATTATTAAAAATCGCATTAATTTATGATAAGGTAACTAATATTTTGCTTAAAGATGTTTACTAAAAGCGTTGGCTGCTTAGAAACTTGATGTAACTTTATCGGAAGTATTGTATCTGTTTTGGGTACTTTCCCACTTGCAAATAAAGTTTATTTTTGCATTTGTATTATGTTTCATGACTGAATAAATGCGACTTGGACAAACAATTTCAAAAAGTTAAGATTAAAGTGTTTTTGGCTATTTTTAGTAACAAATCCATACTCCTATTGGCGTATAATAGGCCAGTTTGCGTATTATATGCAAGTTAGTGGTTTTCCCCGACCTGCTAATTATGTCCTATCAAATTTAGCTGGTCGGGTGTTTCTGAATCATTTATAAGTCATGATCAGTATGACGACAGTTTATAAATATCAGTGTTGTGAATTATGCAAAATCAAAATTCCAAGGAAAATGTGTCTTCATGGTGTATACAGCTAGAGGATGGGTTATGTACGAAATTAAGTGTTTATAAGCCGTATCATTTCAGTTGCAAGGTGTTCATTTCCATTCCTTTTGAGCTCACTTTATGATGGTATTTAGTATAACCAAGGTAGCGGTATAATGGTAAAGGTGGTTTTTTTTAAACAGGAAATCCATTCTGAAACACATTATAAAAGTCCAACAAGCTAAAAATAATAATAATCTTTCTGACACGGAAATAAAGGAACACGTGTATGACATCTTGTAATGCAGTTTTTTGTTCAAAGAACTGGTACTTTCGAATCTCAGGATAAATTTGTGTGAAAGGATTAGAAATGGAAAAAAAAGGCAATAAATATGATCTGCCAGAGGTTTATCATAGTCAAATGCAATGGAAAATTATTTGTCTAATTTTCCAAAGAGATGTCATAAAGACTAATTGTTTGTTAACTCATTCACCCCTGAAGACACATTTGAACCCTTCCAATTCAAAGGTTGGAATTGTTCATTATGAAATTTCAGGGGTGAATGAGTTAATGAGCCATTTATGGACAATGTATTGTATTCTAAAATGACCCCCCAAAACAAAGGAAATTAATGATTTGTCAAAAGGCACGTTTCCTAGATCAATTCTTGGTAATGTATTCTGGGCATTTCCGCATAATCAAAGATGATGTTTGACTGTAACCATCTTAATTTCCTTTTACAACATCCTAATATTGATGTTCTGTAACATAATGATCTAACATCTATAGTGTCTATTGGATTTGCATTCAAGTCATTAATTTGTTAGAGCTATTTACAGTACAATAGAATCTTACATGGGTCTGTTCCGTGGACAGGGATATCTCAACCCTCGTGTAAGAGTTTGGCTGGCCAGCACGAGGGGTGAGATATCCCTGTCCACGGAACAGACCTATGTTTGATTATTTTTCTCACATACATACAAATAAACAAATTCCAGTCGGAATAAACATCAATCTTATTCTTCCGGCAAACCCCAAAGCCCCAGGGTTGAGACGGATGATTCCCCATTCACAACAGTTGTATGACATCGCGGAAACAATAAAATGACGTCACATAGACAATCCATTATTATGACGTAATAGCGCGTGTCAGCTGTCTTTCCCTACCCCGTGCAAGATAGAGTTTTCCCTAGCAACAACAGGATCACCCTGTAAAGTATGTGAGAATAATGTATCTTATAATGTCTCTCACTTCACTTTATTGAATATTTTTAGATATATAATCTGAAGATGCTTCTTGGCCATCAGAGTTCTAATATTACACACATATACACTATACCATCGAACGTGAAACTTTTAATTCATCATAACTCAGACTTTTTCCCACATATCAAACTGAAATTTGGTTTTTCAGTGTATTACAGTCATATGAATGTTATGATGTCACTAACTTCATTCAGTATTTCAAAGACTTTGTCTGGTTGACACTTGTTGTCAGTTGAAGACGCTTTCAAGATAGTGCTAAAGGCTTTCTCTATTAGGGTAAGGAATTGTATGTACTGGACCAGTAATATAAGTGTACATGTATTAGCTAGATACTTTCTGTTACAGGGCGGAGTACAGTGCATTCTGGAAATGTGTACAAGCAGGAGGGGCCTACTTATTTACTCAGCTCTGCAAGATCCTCATCCTTGCCTCATTCTTCCCTTCAACAGACGTAGTACCCGGAGGAATGGATGTCATTGGCGTGAGTATTTTTTTCAGTTGGGACCTTTCTTTTTCAGCAATTTTCAGGGTGTAAAACTTTGCATCCTGTACGCGTCACTGTCCATCAGAATGCAGTCTCTCCCTATGCCATTTGTCCCTGGACAGAGACCAATTTAAAATTGAGATGAAAATAAAAATGAACGATCTTGACAAGGCATGGACTTTGCCCTTACAAAATGTTGCGGTGTACTCAAACTTATAAACACTGATACGTGTGATGCTCATCAGGACATCACAAGGGACATTTCTGGCATTAAGAAAGACAAACGGGTTGAATGAAAT
Source organism: Mizuhopecten yessoensis (assembly GCF_002113885.1). Taxonomy (NCBI): domain Eukaryota; kingdom Metazoa; phylum Mollusca; class Bivalvia; order Pectinida; family Pectinidae; genus Mizuhopecten; species Mizuhopecten yessoensis. The sequence goes on from NW_018404533.1 coordinate 727,518, forward strand.
CGTAAAATTAACATTTATGAAAAGATGATGCAATGTTATCACTTTATCACATGTAAAATCATAGCTTCTTGGTCAAAATTTGTATGAAAACATAAGATGCAATGGATGCAAGCATCTTGTGTGAAACTCAGCTCAATATTTTTGTGTGGAATCTTTTTCAAAACCTATGGGACAGATCACTGGTGGAAAAACCAACAGAAATTACTGCTTTTTCATTGGAAAACCCATGAAAATTAACCCGGAGAATTTACAGTTTCTTATACCTTTAATTAGCATTGAATGTTTAATCAATATTTAATTGATTTCTTGTTGTAGGAGTTTCTGAAATCAACAGTAGATCTGGCTGACTTGATTGGGCTTCATTTTGTAATGTCAAAAATCGCTGGGAAAGGTCAGCTAAAGTTTATGGTGGCTGGACTAGGCTGGGCAACAGCAGAACTTTTTATGACCAGGTAAATAAATTGTCAAAGAGGCGAAAGTCAAAATGATCTGGCGGTAAATTGGCCAGGAAGGTATCAAGACAAACATTAGAAAGGTAAAACTTAGCCTTGTATTTGAGTTCGAGTGCAACCCTTCATTTTGATTTTAAAGTTAAACCAAGAAGTAAATACAAGGGTTTTACAGATGTGCAAGTTGTAAATTTGATAGAAGGGTTGTCATTAAAATTCCTAGTGTAGCCCTGAAATGTCCTAATTTCAGAGAAACATTTTGAATAATTTCGAACAATTTACCGTCCCCTAATTACTAGTGTTATTTTCTGATGCTGAAATGATTGTTTGGTCTGAGTAAATTACTGCAGACAATCTTAATTCTCAGCAGAAATGGCTGTATTGTGAGACATGTGTAGATTGTAGAATGTAGTTTTGTTTATAAAAAACGAGATAATGTCAATTGTGTCTCGCCCAAAAAACATGGGCTGGATACCAGTAAAGCACAATAGCTGGAATGGGTAAGATATAAAATGGAAATACCAATATGTATACATATATTGCAATTATTTCAACTTATTTCTAAGAGTTGAAGCAGAAATACAGAAATAATGTTAAAATTGAATCAATATTATACAAATTACGCTTGCTTGGTGTGTTAACTTAGTTTTTTAAATAAAAAACATTTAAATTTTATCATTGAACTAAACTGATGTTATCTGTATAAAATCATTATAAATGGCCTGAATATCTACGAATGCAATATATTGTGTTGTACAGCAGACTTTCCTCAATTTTTACATTTTATTGTAATATCAATATTGCTCACAAGTCCCACCCCTGCTATATATGCCACTGATATTTCTGATATGATGTCTTGCAGGTTTTTGCCTCTATGGGTGGGAGCCAGAGGAGTAGAATTTGACTGGAAATACATACAGATGAGTGTTGAATCAAACATCAATTTGGTGAGTTTACAACTGTCAGACCTTGGTATGCACATGCACCATACACAGAAACACAGGAGAATGTATGATGTGTCTGATTTTCCCATCTGTTCATGAATAACCTGTTGATTGGAATTTAAGTTCTACTTTATTTTTAGGTTAAGTAAAACCAATACGTTGTTAAAATCCATATCCCAGTGTCATGTATGTGTAATCTTTGTAGTAAAACCACATAGCATTTCTGAATGTATCTGTGTTTCTAATTTTAAGAATTCTTAGGTTATCTTACATACCTGCCATTAGGGTAAAGAAGTAAGGTAGAAAATGTCTTCAAAGGTCTGTTTATAAGATTAATATCTAAAAATATCTTTGTTTAAAAATGAAATATCTTTGTTTAAAAATATTTTTTAAATCTATTTCTCTGATGATCAACTGTTTGTCTATGTTTTTGTCAGCTTTATCCGACTTATAATAAGCAAGCCCTGTTCTTAGTATAAAGATTGAAGTGAGATATCTCTGGTCCGTACTTACCATACTCTGTTTCCATAGGTACATCACATCAGCACCGCCATGCTTGTCTGGTTACGCAGCAGAAGTGATCTACAGAGATCTTTTGTACCTGTTGTGCTGACATTGTTGGCCCTCAGCTGCTACAAACCGCTCATCGTAGAGTAAGTAGTCATGTAGTATTTCTTTGTACTTATTTGTGTAATATTACTAACTGGTGAATGCCCTCAGCTGCTACAAACCGCTCATCGTAGAGTAAGCAATCCTGTAGTATTTTATGTACAACTTGACCACTAACTGGCTTCTAATTAAGGGTGTATGCTCTCAGCTGCTACAAACCGCTAATCGTAGAGTAAGCAATCCTGTAGTATTTTATGTACAACTTTACCACTAACTGGCTTCTAATTAAGGGTGTATGCTCTCAGCTGCTACAAACCGCTAATCGTAGAGTAAGTAGTCATGTAGTATTTAGAGTACAAAATTAATGAAAAAATTCTTTTATTTAAGGGTGTATGTTACATTAATGTTGCATGTATCTTCTTTTCAAAAGAGTTCTGTGCTAAGAAATTTTTGGATGATTTTATTTAAGTAATGATTTTGATTTGGAGGATGGAAGTCCATGAAAAATGTAATGCATTAAAATAGGGCGGGAATCAGAAGCGTAATAATTAGCGCCATATTCTAATGACGTCACACTTGACAACAAGGCTGCGCGACATTTTGAATGGGAAACTCAATGCAATTACAAAGTTTCTGCTATTTCCTGGTATGATTGCTGATAAAAATGTTATTAGTTGTATATTTATGTAAATACTTAGTGTGTGTACCAAAAAATTACCATAACAACCGCTTATTCTATCGTTGCCTTTAAATGCAGCGAATAGAAGATACTGTTATGATTGGTCAATACCAAAAAGTGATATTTTCTCTCTTTTGATATATTTGTCACAATGTGAAAAATATCAGTTGTATCAATTTGAAAGAATCAGATATTTCACTCGCAAAAATGTAATAAATATATATCTCTTAATGTTAATTACATCAAAGCCATTACTATCTGACATGAAATGACTTTGAGATGAGAAACAAAATTTTCCAGCAAATGAGACAAGAAAAATAAGCTCTTATATATAGCAACCTTTCGTTTATTTAAGGATCCTGATTCATGCAGTGGGCCTAGGATCGTGGACGCTGCTCCTGGCCAAGGCCATGTTTACAGGCTGTGTGGGAGTGATCGCCCTCCAACTGTGTCTCAGTCTCACCATACACGCCACCAACTCGTACTACTGAACTGACCCTATACATACCTACTACTGCAAGTCTCAGAAATGTCACTCCTAAATGATCTCACCTGTGTCTTATTATACACTGGAGAAAAATGGGTTTGAGATTTGAAATAGGGGAAAAGTGCAAGCAATATGTCTGATATGAGGGAATTAAGAATAGAAAAACACTTCAAGAACAGTTTCTCACAAAAGATGAGGATAGGAGAGTTTAAACATTAGAAGTGAACAAAACCGATTTGTATGTATATTTGAGATGATTTAATCAGGTTGCCCTACCGAGATAACTGCATGGATTTATCAGACTGAGGTTTAGTTTGATAATGAGGGTTTACAGAAACAACGATTTCTAGAATGAAGGTTATGTCACCAATGGAAATAATTATTTCAGGTTCTGGTATCAGCACAACATGCATTAGAGAAATCTCTAGTAGAATTAGTCCCCCCCTAATCTGGTCTATATGTACATTGCAATTACCTGATCAGGGGTGTTTGGCTTTGTGATCATAAACTTGGTGCAGTAGAAAAAAACACCCACTCCAGATTGGAGATTGAGTCTGGTCTCTAGGCCATTGTGTACTGTAGCTACACCTATTCAAGTTTCACCAAAGTTCTGACATTCCATTGTTATATTTCAATACAATTTTCAAATTAGCTGATACTGTCCAGGTACTGGTCGTAGGTCGGTGGGATTTTCTCCAGGAACTCCGGCTTTCCTCCAACAACCAAATCTGGCCCATCCTTAATGACCATAGCTGTTAATAGGACATGACAAATGAACAAAAAACGATACTGTCCACATCAGAGCTATATATGGCTGTGTGGAGTTTTTTTATTGCAAGCATTCTTGCGGGCTAAGGATTCCTGTTACACTGCATTGTAGTTTTGTATACAGAGTAACCTCCCCTTAGTTTCCCTTTGGATACAACAGTAGCACAGTAAGGCCAGGACACCTCTGTTGACCAGGTTACTCGGTCAATTAGAGCAATATAGCATAACAGCTTAAAAGTCCTGTGTTCAAATTGCAGTCTAGCCCTGCTGGATTTTTACACTCATGATCAGAACACTGTTGTTGATTATATTTTGCTTATTTCATTCTTATTAGTTTTTTTTCACAAAAAGTCCTGTAAGGTAATGTTTTCTTCTCAGAAAAGATTTATCAAAACTGACAGAAAAACAACAGTTAACAATGCACTGTTACAGTTTTTGGCAGTGGAATGGGCATCCTTAAAGTTACAGTTTTTGGCAGTGGTACGGGGATCCTTAAAGTTACAGTTTTTGGCAGTGGTATGGGAATCCTAAAGTTGCAGTTTTTGGCAGTGGTACGGGGATCCTTAAAGTTACAGTTTTTCGCAGTGGTACGGGGATCCTTAAAAAGTTTTTCTATAATTTCAATGGTATTCATTATTTTCTTAAAAATGATCAAATCTCAAATATTTATTCAGAGATGACAATTTCACTTTAATTAAATTAAAAAAATAAAATTGTTGGCAATATATTTTAGTTAAGAGAAAATAGAGATACATGTGTATGGAAGACATACAAGTCTGGTGTATGATGGTTGCTGTAAGGGAGAGGTAAATCTAAATTATCAGAGTCTTTATAATAAGTAAATCCTTATGTTTGAGTGTGATGTAGTGTTAGTAATGGTACACGTGTGTAATTTTATTGTCCGTAAAGAGTATTTACACATGTGTGACTTTTTAATCAGTAAAATTTGTGTAATGGTGCACATGACTATATAATTAGTTATGTGTATGTGTGTAAATTTGATGTTGGTCAAATGTATGTGTGTAAAAGAACAGGCGTGAAACTTTATGATAATCAGTAAAGTGTCTATAATGACACATATGTGATTGAAGAAATTGGTAACGAAGCTGTACACATGTGACAGGAGAGCGTGTGTGTGACAGTTCACGTTACTGTTGTTGGTAAAGAGGGTTCAACTCATACACCCCTACATATTTAAACTGGACTTACCCAGTCTTTGATTTCCTAAGCTTCAAGTGTGACTTAAGGGGTGAATTGGTACAAGATACACATAACTTTATTTTTGATAAAATGTATGTAACGGTACATATGTGTGGACGGTAAAATATGTGTGTAGCCTTATAAAGTGTATGACTTAATAATTAGTTCTTAATAACCCTACCACCACATAATGGAATTGCCCAGGTCATTGCATGGTTGAGTCTACTAAAGTTATGAAGGGGTGAAGGAGTTAAGTGTATATGTATGTGTAGTGTACTGCCATTTTTAATCAGTCTAGCATATATAAAATATAACGGCCAAAGTATTGTTATGTATTCAGTTTCTTGAAATGCATCGTACAAGAGGTTCTGGCTCACAAGCAGTGACGTTTATGTGTATTAAAGTAAATATGGGACAAATAATTAAAAATACAAAAATACGATCAAGTTATTCTCTTTTGGTGACAGATTCCATCGTCTACTCACAGGTCACGGAGCTTGTAGACAAAAATTCTTTTTAATTTTTACTTGACTTTGCCTGAGAAGACTGAAGTTCTGCACAATAATGTAAAAATCCAGCATGTCCAACAAAGGCGTTTCACACATTTGGTGACCTGTAGTGTCCTATGTCACCCAGGGAGGTTGTCCGATATTGTCCGATATGTAAAATGTTTTTTGAACCCTTTTGATAAACCCATATTACATCCAACATGTGATCTGGTAAATTATTTATATAATGTTGGTGTCACTGTAACTTTTTAGAAAATAAAACTTTTTTGTAACTGAAGTATTTCTTAGTTTATATATGACTGTATCATCATATAGATATCTGACTTATATATGTCATCCTGGAAAAAAAATACCAGCCGCTTCCGACAGACTCCACAAGGAAGAATTTCTCTTTACCTCATTAGGTAGAGTGTAGAACTAGTAAACCAGGGTCCTGGATTCAATGCCTAGCAGAGGCATTGAAAACATAATGACCTCTGTCCAATATATTTGTATTCAAGCAGGGTTCTGGGAAAAGATGACAAATATGCACAGCGATACTTTTACAAAAATGGCTGACCCCTGGAGAACTTGCGACAAGTTATTTTCTAGAGGGGGGTTGTTTGTCACTCTGGTGAAATACTAGCCTCTCCCTACCGACTCGGCTAGAGAAAAATTCTCTTTAGCTCATTCAGTAGAGCATCAGGCTAGTAAACCAGAGGTCCCGGGTTCGAATAGAAGTGGAGGCATTGAAAAATATGGACTGCTGTTACATGTACATATACAGAAGTCAGGACAACCATATAGGGAAGTATACTAAATGTGTGAGCTAGCTGTGAGTTTGTGTCTTGGCATGGTGTTCATCACCTTTCATAGACATTAAGCAGACAAAGAGGAAGGTGCAGTATTATGATCACCTTTTGTCCGTCCATTTACCCGTTACATGTTTAGTCCTTCTCATGAAAGGTATTACTAGCACTTCGACTAAACTTCCTTGAAATGTTTCATTAACATCCCCCACCTATTGGATGCAATACTGATTTGGCATATTTGAACTTTTAATCTGTCTACACTGCAACACCTCCTACCCCACTGCACTAGAACAGTTATATGAAGGTATCTTCATTAAACTAGGTCAGTGATACAGGCCCTAGTAACCTCTTGGCTAGTTAGAAATTAGATCCTTTTTATCAGCAGTCATCATTTTTTTTTTTATGACTCTCTTCAAACGATTACAGCATGAAAATTCTGCTGTGTACATGCAGATTATCTTTAAGTAATTGAAAACTCGCTAAGTTTTTTGGTTTTAGCTTGAAAGAAAGTAGATTTGAATTTGAATGAAATATTACTGAATATGCTAAAATTGCACCAATAACCGAATTAAAGGTCAAAGCAAGTGAGCTGGTTGTAATTTTTTTTAAAACAATCACCAAGTAATGAATAGAACAATTAATTTCATTTTACAAACTAATTAGAAATAAAAAAGTAACAGCTGTGATTCGGCCTTTTACTCCTCTAGTGTATGGACTTAAAACCACAACTCATTAATAGTTTTGTCAAATATTTTATTACTCGAAAAATTGAATTCAAACTCTTGTCAATTGTGGAAAGGTCTCGATATCTCGACTAGACGCGCCGAGACCCATACTGCAGTAACATAAAACATGATCACATCAATACACATATATTACACTACACAAACCAATGGACAGTGGCTACACTGCCCTACACCAGAACACAGAAACGGCTGTCAGTATTCATGCTTACAGCTAGCTAATCTAATTAAGCTGCTTAAAATTACCTAAGCAAGACGCTTAACCTCTGAATACTGTAAGAATTTATTTTTAAATATATATAAATTGTACATGCATTATTTTCTTTATTTTTTCCAGACAATTTAAATTAACTCATTCATCCCTGAACTTTCATAATGAACTATTCAAAATTTTAAATTGGAAGAGTTTAAATGTGTGTTCAGGGGTGAATGAGGTAATGTGAGCACCAAACATCTGAGGCTCCTCGAGAAAGTCCGACAAGGTCATCATAATGGACAGAAATATAAAACTCAACCTCTCAACTAAATACAGATACCTATGAACTCATTCACCCCTGAAATTTCATTATGACCTATTCCAACTTTTGAATTGGAAGAGTCCAAATGTGTCTTCAGGGGTGAATGAGTTAACGATAAAACATCTACTGATTATACTTGCTATATATAACATGAGAGGCCACTGGTCGGCTATTATACCTACTGTTACACAGCGAAGGTTAAAAGTATCTTGCCGTGTTAAACCTCTAACATTGTTGTAGTACTACTAATGTATTTATACTTAACCCTTTCACCCCTAAGTAACTTTAGTAGACTCTCCCATGTATTGATATGGATGAGTCTATTATGGTCTACAGTCTGGTGAAAGGGTTTATAACCACACTTTCTCTCCCGGATTTCAGGATACCCCGCATACTGTCAGAATATAGTTTTTGTACACACAGAATAAACAAGGACCTGCCCAGGCCAACTATATGGTTGACGTTTAAAAACAACCCACAACATATTTTGTCAAAAATAAATATTATTCAACTATAGGTGATAAAATTAACTTAGGTTTTAATTGTCTCAGACAACTGGGTACTAACAAAACACAACTATACACTGTTGCTGTGTCTAGTTATAATGACCTGGGCAGAACATTAAACGATCAAGTTTTGGATATCATGATTAGTTTCAAAACAAGGCAAGGAAATATATACATATATAAAGGATCTTCCCTAGGTTTCTATTTCATCATATATGACTTCTTTTGATTTTAGTGAGCTGAAGTGGAAAACTTGTGGCCAAGTTTCATAAATCTTTTAAGAAATGGAAACAGATCCAACATTTTTTTTATACCACGATCAAGAAATTTTGCAAATACTGCAAAAATATAAATAAATCTTGCAGTAAAACAGTCTCATTTTTAATCTATATTTTTCCTACTGTTAAGTCATTATATAATCTGCAAGTCTGTGACATCAATTCAATATCATATTACATCACAATCCTATTACACAAGTTCTTCAGAAAACTTATAAATGACTCGGATGTGTATATACTGAATACACACTGATATAAACTAACATTGATCTAGACCAAAGGATTAAAAAAAAATCAACGGCAAGCTGACATTTAACGATTCCTGTCCCATCGCAGGCAAAACACTAGAGAGTTCTACTGTATCTTTTTTGGTACATAGAGTAACCTCCCTTTAATTTCATTTTTGGATATAATCACTGTGGTGCAATTTGACCGGTGTACTACAATTGACCAGGTAAGGAGGCACGTGGTAGGACACCGGGCTCGTGACCGAAGGGTTGCGGGTTCGCTCCACGGCACGGCACGGCAATGTGTTGTATATTTGAGCAAGATACTTTACTCTGCTTGTTCCAGTCTACTCAGCTGTAAATGAGTACGTGGTTGGGCAGTGCTAGAATTGTTGAATGCAAGCTGCGGATAATAATTTGTGAACGGCTTTGAGACGACCTACGAACTAGGATGTGATAAAGCAGTATATATATAAGATCCTCCAAATATTATTATTGCAACATAGTTGGATAGAGCAACAATTAAAACGATCGGAGGATTTGAACCCAGGTTCTGATTGTTGTACCATCGCTGAAACTGATTGAGCTACCTGGCCCATATGTGCTCCAGTTACATCCAAACAGAAGTTAAGGGGAGGTAACTGTACGTAGCAAAAGCAGCAGTGCAGTAGTGGGACAGGGTTGCTAACTCTAAAATTATGTTTAAATGAACAAGTTTAATTTGTGCATTAAAGGAATAGTTTGTAAGCTGTACTGTAAAATTAATTCCTGTATATATATATTTTGTTTACAGCATCAAGGCAATTTTACAGCAATATGTTTTAATATGTTTCATATAATACACCAATAGGTTACATAGAACATCAATTTGCATATTTTAATGATGCTGAAGAAAACAAAAAATTAGCATAAAAATAATTTTTTATAGTATTCAGTATACTGGTATTGACAGAAAAAATGATACAGGGAAAAGTAAATTCACGATGCCAAAAAGGGAACCATTCTATGACGACTTGACCATGTTCACTGTACTAAGTTACTAAGTAACATATCAATAAATATAACTAAATAATGCACAACAAACACTTAGTGTCTGAATGGACTAAAACTCTTACAGATATGAAATGCATTTATTCAATTCCTCCTGAATTATTTTATCATTTTCATGATTCACTTTTCAATATTTTGTTTATCTCTGAAATTAGCAATATCTTTTTTCAAACTTTGAATATTGTGTGAGTTCATCAGTAGATATTAATAATCATTATATTCTTAGAACATTACATCTTTGACCCTTACATAAATACCGGGATAACGAATCTTAGATAAAAACTGGGAAAAAGGAATCACTTTCATTTTATTCAATTTTTAACTGAAAAATTGTTGCTGAAAATTGATTCACTTATCCCTTCAGGGCTGAACATGTGACATCTTGGATGATCACATGACCTGGATTAATTGACGTCACATGATCCATGCAGTCACATGGAAATTCACAGAACACAACCAGGACTGGAAAGCTGTAAGAGAGGATTCAAATGAGATTCACAGTGAAATGCGTTAGTAAATAAATGCATTTGAATCTCAAACTACTTATATTTAGAATGGTAACCAGTCCGGTGACCTTTGGTGACCTTTGGTGACCTTTACTGAACCTGGCAACCCAAGATTCAGAAATAAGCACTAGACTAGAGAGTTAATGATGCACCTTTTATACAGTTAACGAGACCATCAGGCAGTTCAATATTACAGTTAGCGAGACCAACAGGCAGTTCAATACTGCAAACAAATATCAAGTGTGTAAATGAATTAATTGCCACTTACAGCCTCTTGACTTCTGATTGAAACAATATTAGACCAACAGTACTGGGAGCAATCAAAATGGCTTGTCAAAATAACACTTGAACGGCCCTTTGGACTTCCACAATTTTCTTCAGTAAATCCCTTTCCCATCCCAGATCTACAGACATCATTAAGTTGACAACACAGCCACCAATAGAGATTGTGTATGCTAAACCACAGACCACCAGCACCTCTCTCACTCGATCATTATTGAGATAAAGACTGGAATATGGAATTAATAATTGGAACTTCACTATGTGTAAGGATATACGCAGCAGAGCATTAATATTATCAATGTGTATTCATTCTGGTAAACCTCTCAAAAATGTCATCAATTCTTTTGCACCTTTCAAATATGTCATTAATTCTCGTGCACCTTTCAAATGTGTCATCAATTCTTGTGCACCTCTCAAAAATGTCATCAATTCTTGTGCACCTTACATATATCAATTCTGATGAACCTCTCAAAAATGTCATCAATTCTTGCGTACCTTTCAAATATGTCATCAATTCTGGTGAACCTCTCAAAAATGTCATCAATTCTTGTGGACTTTTCAAATATGTCATCAATTCTTGTGTACTTTTATAATGTATCAATATAATTAGTTCTTGAGTATCAACCAAATCCATATTACCATTCATTTATTTAATTAAAGAGGTTTATAACTCTATGGGTAAGATGCATATGACGAAGAAAAAACAAATATTTACACATTTCTTGGTGTAATAGGAGGGTTTGCTTTAGTTTTTTGTTTACAGCCCATCAACAATAAAATTCATCTATAAGCCAAACAACACGGCACAGAAACGAAACAGTTGAAAACATTAAACCTGGTACTTAATAACCCTACCACCACATAATGGACTTGCCCAGGTCATTGCATGGTTGAGTCTACTAAAGTTAAATAGGGGTATTTCATCTCATATCTTAATGCTACTTTGTAGCTCAATTGTCTACCTTTATCACAAAAACGGTTTGCGGTACGGATATTTTGCGAGCTTATTGCACCTGTGTACCATATAAACAAATCACAGATAACTATTCACAGAACCAGTTGATACAAAATGGAAAATATTTGTAGTCGTTAATCTGACAATACGTACATAGTCCTCTTTTATAACTTCACCAGGTGAATGTCAGGTTATAACGCTGATGTGTCAGATTCTCCTGACGTACCACAGTACCACAATATATTATCTCCTGACGTACCACAACATCTCAAGTGCCGTACCACAGTACCACAACATCCCGAGTGGCACACTATCCTCAGAGGATGTCTGTTAGGAGTTCCACTTCTCTGTACCTCATGTTCTTTAAAACAATTTCAGCTCAGATTTCAGTTTTACCAACAAGACTTTTTTGCCAAAGTTTTACTTAAGGATCCGTCCCATTGCACTGTGACTTTTCCTACGTTTTCCTACTTTCGTTTGGATATACATTTAGCCCAGCTCGGCCAGGACACTTCCGTAGACCAGGTAGCTCAATTGCTTTGAGCGACAGTAGAACAATCCGATGTCCAGGGTTCAAATCACAGTCTAGCCGCACATTTTTTTTTACATTCAAAATATTAATTTTAAACAAAGGTAACGTTTCTTTAATCAAAGCTATAGTCAAGTTGGAAAAACAGATTCCAAAACTTACAATTTTTGGCAGTTGTACAGGGATCCTTAAATGGAACTTGATATAATAGATAATTTTTGTGTAGGTTTGTATATATCACAGTTCAAATTTTGAAAAAAAATAAAAATCTCACATATGTGAAATAATTTTCCTACACTTGGTGAAATTACCAGTTATAACTCAAAAACTGTCAATTTAAGAATCCCTGTTCAACTGTATGCTAAACATTAAAGAGTTTCATGCTAGTTTCTCTACAGTAACCTCCCCATAATTTTGTTTTTGATATAATTGTTGCACGACTGGCTATGATTTCTCCCACGGACCAATTAACTCATTCGGGTAGAACAGGGTCGAATCCTGGTCTCGTCCTCGTCCCTCTTTACACCCAGAGCACTGTTAAGGATTCCCTTTTTTTAATTGCATCGTTATTGTTTTCTTAACAGTTATCCAAGGTTTTGTCGTTTTCCTTTTTCAAAAATTATTTACAAAAGCCACCAGCCATGTTTGATAAGGTTTCAAGTGCATAGTCATGGTTTTTGACAGTGGTAACGGAATCCTTAACACAGAATATCATTTTGGGTTTTTTCATAGACTCCATGAAAATTATTTTTTAAATGTGGATAAAAACATTGATTGCTAATTTTTCTTTCTTTAAAGTTATGAATAGGAACAAATATTTTATGGCAAAAAGTTTAAAAAAAAATAAAAATCCAAAAGATATTTTTGAGAAATTAAGGTACAAATGTTAAATGGTTACATCCTGTGTGTCTCCGAGCTGGTATTTAGTTGGAAGTTCATGAGGGGTTACAGGACATCCTGTAGGGGGCGTTCTCCTCCGAGTCTTCTGTGTCATACTCGCTGTTATCACTGGAGCTGGACGCCTGATCAGCTGGAGTCCCATCCTGGTCAGCCTAAAAAATTATATAACAACAACTGGCGATTAGTTTTTGTGACGAAAAGGCATTATGTTTCCTGTCATCACCTAATTAATATAATTATGTATAGAAAGTTTCAGCAGGAAAAAAATCTGCTGTTTAATTTTTGATTCGTTTTACTTTTGACCTAGAAGTGAAGGAAGGTCATGCATGCTGACCTTATTACTGTAATGCAAACCTATCTATAGGCGACACAGGTATACTGAAGTTTCCTCGTGATCATTTTGATGGTTTAAAAGTTACAGCCTAGACATGATTTCCCTGGGAATGTTGCACTTATTTGACCTTTGACCTGGAAGTGAAGCCGCAGTGACTTAATTACAGTGCACACCTCCAATTCTGTGATTAGGTATACTTCTCCATATGTGTAAAATCAATTTACAGTACGTGGGCGAGACCTGCACCCAGCTCAATATCAGAATCAACAACCACCACTGCTCCATCAAGCAGAACAAACCAGACTTCCCTGTTGGAAAGACATGCAGGTGGTTGCCATAGATCATTGTCCTACATGGGATGAAACGAGACGACGTACAAGAGAACGGTTTTGGATCACCAATCTACAAACCCGCTACCCTCGAGGAATGAACGAACGATTGGCGGTTGCCATCCGCTCGTTTTCCTTCCAGGGGGCATTTGACCTAATGGTGCATTACTGCACAGTTGGTCTGCCATCTTGCCGGCCTGCTGCTGCATGTCAGTGTGTGTGACCAACAGCCGTTGTCAGATTAATTTTGCAGATTTATACAGTATCTTAGCCATTTCATCTACTTATTCCTCCTGCACTCACTTATTTGATAATTACATGCATTATTCCTGCAAACCGAAAGAGGCGACTAAGTGTGGACCCCCCTGCTGTGACTGTTAAATCCACTGCAGCATTGAGAGGCGACTAATGTGGGCAGTCCGTAGGAAATTGAGATTTTTCACATTTATCGGGCCATATTCCCACATGCACATGTTCCACGTTTTTGATATCTCGTCCTTTTTTCTGGTGCTTATCTCTCGTTGACTCACTTTCTGTCATAGTGCATCTTGCACAAGAATAGGTCCTCTACCTATATTTAAAGAGTTTTCTAAAGGGATTCTTCTCTGATTTTGGTTATCATTTGGCGGGTCGTTGTTGTGTTTCATTGGGCGAGTCGTCTTAGTGCACTTTCGCTATAGAGCAGAGTCAGCGAGCGTTCTGATATTTAGATTATCAGCATTCCTTGTCCGCGATGCTCTCTGCTTAATTGCTGCCTTCGGCTGTCTTTAGCCGAGGGGACTATTGGTCTTATATAATAGCTATATTTTCAATTATAGTATATCAGTTCTATCTTCTTGTAATATGATGTATATGTACATGTAACTGTTCTGTTTCACTGTGTCTTGATAAAGGAGCGGATCGCTTCGAAAATTTGACAACCTAAACTTGTCCACACTGTTGGAATTTCCTCTTTGCCCAATATCCATATATATATATATATATATATAATAAAAAGTGATTAAATGTCCATGTGAAGGAAGTAAATATAGAAAAAATAAAATTAACGACCGACTAAAAAACTAGCTGCTTTCACCCTTCACAGGGCTCTTCAGCTTTATTCAAATAGGTTTATACATATATATGGCTTACAGACCAAATTTATTATTATTTGAGAAAGAACCAGAAGAATTTTAAATGTCTCCTTTTATTCAAAAGTGATATATACTACAATACCAGGGGCCTGTTTGTTTATGAGGAACAACCAATGAGTCTGTTTTTAAATGTAACATTTTTGGGTATAAATCCTGGTGGACCTGCAAATGTTTATGCAGGCCTTGCAAGGCTTTGCCAAGCCTCGCCTGAAAGCACTTTTAGATTACTGGGTCCGACCTTATTTCGCAAACGAATAACTCTGATAAACGAAAACGGCCCAGGTAATAAAACATTACTTATTTGGTTTGGTCTGTTTCTGATTTACGTCCTATTAATACCTATTGTTATTGATGGACGTGCCAGGTTTTGGTTGTGGAGGAAATCCAGAAAACCCAGAGAAAAATCAAGGACCTGTGGTCAGTACTTAGCAATTGCCCCATGTAGACCTCGAACCCGCAACCCAGCTGTGGAGGGCTAGTGATCGTAGATGTCGGACTCATTAACCACTGAGCCACCGCGGCCCACCATGTAATGGGTCAGGGAGTATATAATCATTGAGGTTTGTATCTTACTCCATTACTTGCGTGAAGTTTCCACTTACTCGTCTCTGTGCACGGCGGATGTGGTGCATTAAATACCACAACATCTGCCCGTCAATCATGTCTGGCTCGTTCACCAGCTCCTCCTCTCGCTCCTTACGATTCTTCTTCATCGTCTAAAATTGATACATATTTTTTACATCAAATCGTACGTTATGTGAAAACTTCATTGGCTAAATAAACAACAACACATAATCTAGCAGAAATATGATAACATATAACTACATAAAATGGATATATGTGCCATTATTGTCAGGGTGTAACGCTACACCTGAAGTGTATTTTGTATCGTTATAACGGGTGACATAGGGCTCTTTTCCCCTTTGCTGTTTTGTATCGTTATAACGGTTGCAATATACAATAAAACTTGCTTGTGTCGAACACACTTAAATCAAATACAGCAGATGGTTCAAATGTTTCCCTCGGTCCCACTGTTTTCTCCTCTTTATATTTAACTTAGTTTTCTGCAGTCAAACATAGTGGTTGTGCCAGGTATGTTTGTCCGTCCCTACCTTAACAATCATACTAAATTTTCTTGGCTTAAGTTGAATGTTCAAATCTGCCATTTAGTCTCGCAGAGCTATGAGCTTTATACAAGAAAACATTTTGACTACCAGTTTAAGGGGAGGGGGGTTGAATGCTTTGCAACAGGAAGAAAATAATTCCACTTCAAATACAAACATTCTAATGATTCCGAAATCCAATATGTGTATTTTAAGTTTCTTATCAACCATTTTTATTGCATACTGTTTGAAAATAACCCTAAAGCTGATGGTCTCATTAAGAAGTTGCATCGCTATTATTTTCCCATTATAATCGGTTGAATCTGATATAAAAATCTACTGATATCAATTTCTAGCTTTAGAGGTTTACGTTGTCGACTCACTTTCCACCGACCATCCTTTCAGTATTGATCAGCTAAATCTTCCCTTACCTTTCTGAGTTCGTCCAGCTGTGTTGGCTCCTCGGCAGTGGGCGCCCACACCTTGACGTCGTGGTCGAGTCCACTGGTAGCGAGCACAGGGGCAAATGGGTGGGGCTCCAAGACGTTAATCTGAATTGTACATACAGGATCATACATGTAGGTAAATACCCTTATTTATGTAACTGAATTTTAAGGTGTCGACATCTGAGAAGTCTGCATGTAATGTATAATGTCTGCATAGTAGTGTCTCGTAAGTCAGTACGGCTGGGCATAATTTGCATATGTGTATTTTTATTATGTAAGTGATTTGTTATGTAAAATAAAGGTGACACTTAAAAATTTTTTTTTATTTTTTTATTATTGTAATAATTGTTAACTGAAAACATCACCTCATTATTCATTTTGATTTTACCTGCCTGTCTTGTCCACATCTAACCCTTTCACCCCTATGTAACTTTAGTAGACTCTACCATGCATTTATCTGGATGAGTCCATTGTGTTCAACAGTGGTGAAAGGGCTAAGCACAAAATAATCTCAATACTGAAAACAAAATGAGATGATCTTCCCAACATCTGATACTGTATTGACAGAGTAGCAATGATTCTTCCTGCCACCTTATTATAGAAAGTTGCCAGATGACAAGACTTACTTGTCATTAAAAAAGTTCTAACTAATTATACATAGGGCTATTTATGTAACAAGAGGCCCATAGGGCCTGTATCGCTCCCATGGATATCTAAGCAATCATGGCAGAATATTCTCCAAATGAGATCCATGGGAATATGCCAGACCCCAAGGCCAATCCTTGTAGCCTATATATTTGTATTCAATTTTTCATGCCCAGCAATTTAATGTATGGTTATAGGGTGGGGATCTCAACTGTTTCCACTCTGTGACTCAGAAACTAGGTCCCTATGGTTGTGGCCAGACCCTGGGGTCAATTCTAATATCACGACTGCATTTGTCTCTTTATGCCCACCAATCGTATATATAGTTTTGGGGTGGGGATATCAACCGTTTCAAAGTTATGACACAGGGATTAAGTCTGCAAGGGTGGGGCAAACCCTGGGGTCAATTCTAATATCATGATTGCATTTGTCTCTTTTTGCCCAGCATTTCTATATATAGTTTTGGGGTGGGGATCTTAACCATTTCGAAGTTATAACCAAGGGGTTAAGTCTCCAAGGGTGGGGCAGTCCCAAATGCCATCCTGGAAGCATATGTGCATTCATCTCTTTATGCCCAGCAATGTATATATGGTTATAGGTCGGGGATCTCAACTGTTTCCAAGCTGTGACTAAGAAACGAGGTCCCTAGGGGTTCGGTCAGACCCCAGAGTCTATTCTAATATCGTGACTGCATTTGTCTCTTTATGCCCAGCATTTGTATATATAGTTTTGGGGTGGGGATCTCAACCGTTTTTAAGTTATGGCCCAAGGACTATGTTTCTAAGGATGGGGCCAGACCCTAGGGCCATCCCAGAAGCAAATGTGCATTTTTCTCTTTATACTCAGCAATTGTATATGTGGTTATATGGTGGGGATCTCAACCATTTCCAGGCAATACATTTTTTTGGCCCCATCCTTTAGCCTGGGGTGTCAGCCCCACCATTTGTACAATTTTGAATCCCTGCCTCCTATGAATGCGTCCGACCAAATATGATCGATATCCAGTGCATAGTCCTACAGAAGAAGTCGTTTATAGCAATCTAGCCAAATTGCCCCCTTTTGGCCCCGCCCTCATGATCAGCCCTCTGGGGGTCAGCCCCACCATCGGAGGCACAGTAGTCTAGTGGTAGGACGCCGGGCTCGTGACCGAAGGGTTGCATGTTCGAGTCACGGCACGGCAATGTGTTGAATCTTTGAGCTAGATACTTTACTCTGCTTGTTCCAGTCTACTCAGCTGTAAATGAGTATGTGGTTGGGCAGTGCTAGAATTGCTGAATGCTAGAACTGTGAGCGCCGTAAATGGCAGCACCGGCTGTATGCTCCCCAGGGAGTTGAGAAAGATATTGGCTGGTTGCGAAGGCCCAATAACCATGGATAACAGTTTGTGAATCGCTTTGAGACGACCTACGAACTAAGTTGCGATAAAGCGGTATATTATAAGAACCTCAAGCTATTATTATTACTTATTATAAATGAACCTCCACTTACCACTCCTCCTTCGTCCCCCTCCATGAACTGGACGATCTGCTCCGATTCCTTGCCCCAGAGGAAGATATGGCCACAGTCACTGCCACTGACAATGAACTCGCTCCGTGGCCCATAGAAATTGATACCTTTTACTGCAAGACAAATGTCCGTTTCACGAATTGAAAGCAAAGTTGGGTGATATGTTCCGAGAGTCACGTTTATGAAAATCTAATATTCAAGTTCAAAGCAAATAATTCTAAGACCAAGAAATCAAGCAACTAACACCATTAAACATTCTGATTCAACTGGATTTAAAGTTAATATTTTTCTTCCTTTTTTCTTCAAGATAAATAACTTTAGGGATTTTTCATAAACACAGGAAGAAAAGTGTTTCCCCCTAAAGGGCTCTTCTATTTTAGAATATCTGCATTCCATATATAAGGCAATAATTTTTGAGGACACCGTGAAGAGAAGTTAATTAAACATATTTACTGCAAACACATTTATCACAAAATTATACTTTTAAAGGTGTGATGAATACTATGTACAACACACCAAACACAAAGTCGTGAAGTTTATCACATTTGTAAAATTGATGGGTTTGATGTTGTCAGGTCATCACTTCTTTGAACACTTAATAAATATCAAAATGCGTTTAAAATGATGTCCCATTTGTGTCCCTTAGCAAGGAGTTGTATCATGAACATTGAATGTTTTAACCTTTTTTTTTTATATAGGAAACTAATTTCTAAGGTCTTCAGGGAGTGCATTATAAAATTAATGTATTTTACCCCACCACTGAAAGAATTCTTTTTTTGCCCTCCACAGTGCAAGATTTAAAAAAAAAATCCCAGCCATAGGTAATTAAGTGACATTTTTTAAATATTAATGTGCATATTTTCCAAATTAATATACATATATTTCTTAAATCAAGAATCTGTCGTGCATTTTTTTTTTTTTATTCCCCCCCCCCCACAAATTTTGAAAGATTACTACAGGACACTCACTCACTGAAAGCAGGGCCCTAATTTACTTTCGCTGACATATATGAAGACGGAGAGTCAGATCAGAGAGGTTGATACAGGTACTATAAATATACTGAACAAACAAAGAAACGCACAATGAAATTATGCAATCAATAGCCTATGATATTTTGGGAAATTTGTACAAATTTTTATATCAATATGAAGGGACAAGTCTACTCTTTACAATACTGTAGAAGAAAAGTCTGTGTGATGTCACTCGTGTTATCAGTAGTTACTCAACTGGGCGCGGTTGGTTTTTTTTTTTTGACGTTTCCTAATACGCCTGTTCAGCTCATCCCACAGATGCTCAATGGGAGACATGTCGGGGCTATATGGGGGCCATTCCAGAGGCTGAACGTTGTTTGCCGTGAGAAAATCACGACAGACTCTGGCAACATGCAGTCGAGCATTGTCTAGCTGGAAAATTAGGTTAGGACGTCTGAGAAGTGGAAGGACATGTGGTTGGAGGATCTGGTCTCTGTATCGAACGGCATTGAGGTTTTGATCCAGGACCACTAAGGGGGATTTTACTCCATGGAAGATGCCTCCCCAAACCATTACAGAAGCCCCACCGAATCTATCGCGTTCAACCACGCATGCATCGGCGAAACGCTCACCGCGTCTGCGACATACCCTTTTTCTTCCGTCTGAGCGATACAGACAGAATTTAGACTCGTCGGTGAACATCACACGCCTCCATCGATGCATCCCAAACCTATTCGGGCCATGTCTGTGCATCCAGTTAAGACGCACTTGCCGCCTCCGTGGTGTCAGAGGTGGCCCGACATAAGGTCGGCGCACAATGATTCTTTTGGCACGCAAGCGGTTCCTGGCAGTTTGAGGACTAATGGGTCTGCCATGAGTACCTAAGGTATGCGACGCAGTCTCTACAGTAGTCTTGAATCTGTTGCCCAAGTGCGACAATCGTATCGCCCTGTCTTGTGCGGTCGTTACACGCAGACGACCGCTCCTGGGACGATCGGAAACTAACCCAGTAGCACGGAAACGTGAACAGAAACGGTTAATTGTAAACGGGCCAACACCAAACTGCCGTGCGACAGCAGTTTGGCTATGACCATCCATCAACATCGCAATTGCTCTACCCCTCTGATTTTTGCGTTAAGCGTGGCATCTCAGTCAATGGCGAAATCAAAATGCCAACATGGAAAATGAATGTGGCTGAACTTAGAGTATCCGTTGAGATTATTTGTTTTAAAAAACTCCGGCTTGGCTTGACCACGCCGCGTGATTTGGACTAAAGAAGCTCACAAAGTCACTCAATGACATTGTCACGCTTGGCTGATTTTAGGGTAGATTGTTGAGAAGGGAGATCGTTCTTGATGTAATACCTGACCAAATATTCCATTACTTCCTTACAGCTAAGGTGTACTGCAGGGGGGGAACTTTGTGCGTTTCTTTTTTTGTTCAGTATAGATTGGAGTGAGATATTGTGTAGGTACCTGTAGCGTTGTTTCGGTGACCTTTGTACCGATGAATGTGTTCAGCACCGGTGGAATGGGAGTTGTTGAACAGGTAAATATCCTCGTCGTTATACGATCCTACGATTTCTGTAAACAGTAAACAAAATCCACGTCATTAAACAATCCTACAATTTCTGTAAACAGTAAACAAAATCCACGTCGTTGTTAATCCTACGATTTCTGTAAATAGTACATAAATATCCACGTCATTATACTATCATACTATTTCTGTAAATATTACATGAATATCCTCATTGTTATACGATCCTACGTTTTCTGTAATTAGTACATAAATATTGTCGTTATATACGGCACAAGTCACAATGACCCTACCTGTTCCATTGTAGTTATATACGGCACAAGTCACATTGGCTTTCATGTCGCTGCTCACCTAGAAAAGAAATATCCGGTTATTTACATTCGATCATTCAAGAAAATACAACAATTCTTTTATAATTAGAAAATATTTTGTTACTGACCTGGATTTAGCCTATGGCTGAGTATTTTGTTACTGACCTGGATTTAGCCTAGGGCTGAGTATGTTGTTACTGACCTGGATTTAGCATATGACTGAGTATTTTGTTACTGACCTGGATTTATCCTATGGCTGAGTATATTATTACTGCCCTGGATTTAGCCTATGGCTGAGTATTTTGTTACTGCCCTGGATTTAGCCTATGGCTGAGTATATTATTACTGACCTGGATTTAGACTATGGCTGAGTATATTGTAACTGACCTGGATTTAGCCTATGGCTAAGTATGTTGTTACTGTCCTGGATTTAGCCTATGGCTAAGTATTTTGTTACTGACCTGGATTTAGCCTAGGGCTGAGTATGTTGTTACTGACCTGGATTTAGCATATGGCTGAGTATATTGTAACTGACCTGGATTTAGCCTATGGCTAAGGATGTTGTTACTGACCTGGATTTAGCCTATGTGGCTGAGTATGTTGTTACTGACCTGGATTAAGCCTCTGGCTGAGTATTTTGTTACTGACCTGGATTTACCCTATGGCTGAGGAAATTATTACTGACCTGGATTTAGCCTATGGCTGAGTATTTTGTTACTGCCCTGGATTTAGCCTATATGGCTGAGGATTTTGTTACTGACCTGGATTTAGCCTAGGGCTGAGTATGTTGTTACTGACCTGGATTTAGCATATGGCTGAGTATATTGTAACTGACCTGGATTTAGCCTATGGCTGCGTATTTTGTTACTGACCTGGATTTAGCCTACGGCTGAGTATTTTGTTACTGACCTGGATTTATCCTATGGCTGAGTATATTATTACTGACCTGGATTTCGCCTATGGCTGAGTATATTGTAACTGACCTGGATTTAGCCTATGGCTAAGGATGTTGTTACTGACCTGGATTTAGCCTAGGGCTGAGTATGTTGTTACTGACCTGGATTTAGCCTATGTGGCTGAGTATGTTGTTACTGACCTGGATTTAGCCTAGGGCTGAGTATGTTGTTACTGACCTGGATTAAGCCTCTGGCTGAGTATTTTGTTACTGACCTGGATTTAGCCTATATGTCTGAGTATGTTGTTACTGACCTGGATTTAGCCTATCGCTAAGTATGTTGTTACTGACCTGGATTTAGCATATGACTGAGTATTTTGTTACTGACCTGGATTTAGCCTACGGCTGAGTATTTTGTTACTGACCTGGATTTACCCTATGGCTGAGGAAATTATTACTGACCTGGATTTAGCCTATGGCTGCGTATTTTGTTACTGACCTGGATTTATCCTATGGCTGAGTATATTATTACTGACCTGGATTTATCCTATGGCTGAGTATATTATTACTGCCCTGGATTTAGCCTATGGCTGAGTATTTTGTTACTGACCTGGATTTACCCTATGGCTGAGGAAATTATTACTGACCTGGATTTAGCCTATGGCTAAGGATGTTGTTACTGACCTGGATTTAGCATATGGCTGAGTATATTGTAACTGACCTGGATTTAGCCTATGGCTGGGTATATTATTACTGACCTGGATTTATCCTATGGCTGAGTATATTATTACTGACCTGGATTTAGCCTATGGCTGAGTATGTTGTTACTGACCTGGATTTAGCCTATGGCTAAGTATGTTGTTACTGACCTGGATTTAGCCTATGGCTAAGTATATTGTTATTGACCTGGATTTAGCCTATGGCTGAGTATTTTGTTACTGACCTGGATTTAGCCTATATGGCTGAGTATGTTGTTACTGACCTGGATTAAGCCTATGGCTGAGTATTTTGTTACTGACCTGGATTTAGCCTATATGTCTGAGTATGTTGTTACTGACCTGGATTAAGCCTATGGCTGAGTATGTTGTTACTGGCCTGGATTTAGCCTATATGGCTGAGTATTTTGTTACTGACCTGGATTTATCCTATATGGCTGAGTATTTTGTTACTGACCTGGATTTAGCCTATGGCTAAGTTTATTGTTACTGACCTGGATTTAGCCTATGGCTAAGTATATTGTTACTGACCTGGATTTAGCCTATGGCTGAGATGAAGTAAGTAATAAAATGATTTTGTCCAGTAAAACTATCGACAACACTGATCAAGGTTTAATCACAGTTTCAAATTTAAATATACAGCAAAAGAGGACATTTTCATGCTGAAATGCCCACATTTATGCGTTGTGTACATTAGCATGAAAACGTCCACATTCAAATATCTATTTATAGATTTCAGATTTTTTTTTTTATTGATTTCATTTGCCGATGCAAAAAATTCCACACCACGATCAGTTTAATAGGTAGCAGCACCAACATTTCAACTTGTGAACATTTCTACTTTTAAAGTGGTTAGAAATAACAAACCGATCTCTCAAACAAATTACCTCATATTTTTTTAAAATGGAACTCATTTTCTGCATATATATATATATATATGTACAAGAGTCGTGGAAACAGACTTTTCCTTTTGTATAGTCAGGCATTCATTCATTACTATTTGTTGTACAGGTTATTGACTTTTCCTGTTGTATAGTCTGGCATTCATTCCTTACTATTTGTTGTACCAGTTATTGACTTTTCCTGTTGTATAGTCAGGCATTCATTCATTACTAGTTGTTGTACAGGTTATTGACTTTTCCTGTTGTATAGTCTGGCATTCGTTGTACAGGTTATTGACTTTTCCTGTTGTATAGTCAGGCATTCATTCCTTACTATTTGTTGTACAGGTTATTGACTTTTCCTGTTGTATAGTCAGGCATTCATTCCTTACTATTTGTTGTACAGGTTATTGACTTTTCCTGTTGTATAGTCAGGCATTCATTCATTACTATTTGTTGTACAGGTTATTGACTTTTCCTGTTGTAAAGTCAGGCATTTGGACCTGTTATTGACTTTTCCTGTTGTATAGTCAGGCATTTGGACCTGTTATTGACTTTTCCTGTTGTATAGTCAGGCATTCTTTCATTATTATTTGTTGTACAGGTTATTAACGTCCTATTTACAGCTATGGTCATTAAAGGACGTGCCAGGTTTTGATGGTGGAGGAAAGTCGGAGTTCCAGGAGAAAAAACACCGACATGTGGCCAGTTCCTGGCATCTTCCCCACGAAGGCCTCGAACCCGCGACCGAGTGGTGGAGGGCTAGTGGTA
Source organism: Mizuhopecten yessoensis (assembly GCF_002113885.1). NCBI lineage: Eukaryota > Metazoa > Mollusca > Bivalvia > Pectinida > Pectinidae > Mizuhopecten > Mizuhopecten yessoensis. The sequence continues at coordinate 752,025 of NW_018404533.1, forward strand.
GCAGAATGTCCGACGCCTTAACCACTTGGCCAACGCGGCCCTCTCATGCCTGGTAGAGTCTTTTAAAGTTCCATAGAGGTGAAAGGGTTAACTTATCAAAAAGAAAAATTCTTAAACAAGAAACAGAACCATCACAGAAAGAAATATTTTTTTAAATTTTGTTTCACTATTGATTGTTAGAAAAGAAGGCAGTTTTTTTTCCCCCATTCATAATAACAATGGACTTGTTTCTGGCCCATAAGGTTTTGACAAAAATCAAATCAATAATTTATAAGCTGAGCAAATGGGTGGTTGGCCAATCAGAGACAGGAAATTTCAGCCACATCATTATGTCTATTTGTCCGATGTTTTACAATGAGAACCCTACTTGATGTGCCTTACCAGATGATGGGGGCAGAACTTCTTCAGAAGACCATTGTCCTCATTCTGAAAAAAAAAATCATTCAAAATAATAAAACGTCTCTCAAACTCTTCGGATATTGATTTTTAATAATTAAGTTAAATTTATATTTGTTAAATCATGATATTTTGTTTGGCAAGTGAAACTATTTCATATCAGATTACAATTTTTATTATGTTTTTGTCTAGAAATGTACGAGGGAGACAAGGAACTCTTGTGTCTGACCCTAAACCCATACGCCATATCTGTAATATTACCAGGAATAACCTCAGAGTTCCGACAAAGAATTGTTTATATGGCTTGCCTGCCTCAAAAATAGGCCGATGATAATGAGCTTTGATATACATTATCTAACTTAAAGCTGAAAGTGCAAGTTAAAAAGCTTTCAACCGAGATTAAAAAATAAATAAAATCCAAAATATTTTTATCACCTTGCGCTTTTTATACCCAGCAAGACCAATACTCGTTACCAAGCAAGGAAAAACTAAAATGCTGGCACTTCCTTAGAAACTATAATCGGAACAGACAGGGAAAATCTCAAAACCAGAAAAAATATTTTGATTTTTTTTTTCAAAATCTCAATTGAAAGCTTTTTAACTTGCAATGTCAGCTTTAAGTATCAGAGCTTGAGATGGAATTAAATGAGACAGGAATGGTTGACTTATATTTCTCCCACCCTTCACAGGCGTGTCTCCCGTTTTAGCCGGGAAAGATCAGCTTGTCACTCCCTAGGGCGAGATAGCCTCGTGACAATAAGCACGTGTTCAATTGTGACATCATAAAATGTGTCACCGGTAACATTGTGACGTCATCAAAAGTGAATGACAATATGCATACCCCACATGTGTTCTTGTTTACAAACATGGCAGACTACTGTCGGTGGAGTTGTGACTGAAATAATGGGATAGGAGAAAAATAATCATCCCCTACCTGGAGGGTGTAACAGATTGTCTAACCCTCGGCAGAGCCTAGGGTTTGACAACACAAAAAATCCCCCCTCGGATAGGAGATTTCTCTGTCACACCCTCAAGGTAGGGGATGATTCTATTAATCTTGGTTAGTTATCGACAGATACTTACATTGCTGATCTTTCTCTTGTCGTATACTCTGTAACGAACAAAACAGGCTACAATGATCAATGTAAGTTAACATCCAACAAAAGTAGTTCAACACACTGAAATAATTTTTCTAAAATACCCTGATGATTTTAATCTAGCATGATTGTAATGTAATGCCATATAGATCTAGACTTGGTCTCGGTATGAAGGCCATATTGAGAGAATTCAAAATAAAGTAAAGAAGACAAAATTCGGCGAATTATAGTCCCCCACCGAATGTGACACTATGTATGCTTCTTCTTCAATGCAAGTGAACCCATGCCCCAAGCAAGAAGTTCCAGTAACTAGTAGTGTAGGAGATAGAGCTCGGACAAACTTTTTCTTTGATGCAGGTCAAAGGTCAAACACAGAGTGACCTACTTTGATATACGACACACCGCCTCACCAAGATGAACCATACTCCAAGTATTAAGTTCCAGTGACTAGTAGTGTAGGAGATAGAGCTCGGACAAACTTTTTCTTTGATGCAGGTCAGAGTGACCTACTTTGATATACGACACACTGCCTCACCAAGGTGAACCCATACCCCAAGTATGAAGTTCCAGTGACTAGTAGTGTACTTTCTGAGCATGTAACTGTCCAAATATATTAAATCCAAGGCCTTTTGGCCAAAAGAAGTTGTTTAAAAATTAAATATTTCTGACCCCTGTAACCTTGAAAATGGGTGAAATTTTGAACCCGTCATTAAATCATGTTAATGGCTAAATATCAACGTTTTGGGCATCTTGGTTATTCAGAAGAAGTTGTTTAAAGTTTTCAAATATATTTGACCCCTGTGACCTTGACTATAAGCTAAGGTCATTCATTTTAACAAACTTGGTACCCTTCATCCCATTATATAACTGGTCAAATATCATCAATCTAGGCCTCTTTGTTATTCAGAAGTTGTTTTACGTGAAAAGGTTGACGACGGATAGCTGATTGACGACAAACGGATGATAGACGCTGCACCACGGCATAAGCTCACTTAAGGGCCAGGTGACCTTAAACTTACCAACATCTATAATTACCTGTTATAGTGGTTGTGACCCCCTACAGAGTCTATATAATTACCTGATATAGTGGTTGCGACCCCCTACAAAGTCTATATATTTACCAGATATAGTGGTCTATAGTGGTCGCAACCCCCTACAGAGTCTATATAATTACCTGATACAGTGGTTGCAACCCCCTACAGAGTCTATATAATTACCTGATACAGTGGTCGCGACCCCCTACAGAGTCTAGATCATTACCTGATATAGTGGTCGCGACCCCCTACAGAGTCTATATAATTACCTGATACAGTGGTCGCGACCCCCTACAGAGTCTATATAATTACCTGATATAGTGGTCGCGACCCCCTACATGCAGAGTCTATATATTTACCTGATACAGTGGCCGTGACCCCCTACAGAGTCTATATAATTACCTGATATAGTGGTCGCGACCACCTACATGCAGAGTCTATATAATTACCTGATATAGTGGTCGCGACCCCCTACACAGAATTCCATGGAGTTTGCTGGGTTGGAGTGGATTGAGTAGAGAGGCACCTTCTTTTCCCCTTCCTTTGTGAGGACCAGCCTGTAAAACATTTCAAACATTTGTACGTCAGTGCCTGTGAACCCTGCAGGGACTTCCCTAAAAATATATAAGCATTGCGCACACATCTGTCGGCCCTGCAGGGACTTCCCCTAAATGTTTTAGCGTTTCAAACACATGTACAGCTATCAGCCCTGAAGGGACTACCCTAAAAATATTTCAGCATTGCGCACAAAGCTGTCAGCCTTGCAGGGACTTCCCTAAACATATTTTAGCATTGCACACAAAGCTGAGCCTTGCAGGGACTTCCCTAAACATATTTTAGCATTGCGTACACAGCTGTCAGCCTTGCAGGGACTTCCCTAAACATATTTTAGCATTGCGTACACAGCTGTCAGCCTTGCAGGGAATTCCCTAAACATATTTTAGCCTTGCACCCACATCTGTCAGCCTTGCAGGGACTTCCCTAAACATATATTAGCATTGCGCACACATCTGTCAGCCTTGCAGGGACTTCCCTAAAAATATTTTAGCATTGCGCACACAGCTGTGAACCATTCAGGGACTTCCCTTCAAATATTTTAGCGTTTCAAACACATGTACAGCTGTCAGCCTTGCAGGGACTTCCCTAAACATATATTAGCATTGCGAACACAACTGTGAACCCTGCAGGGACTTCCCTTAAATGTTTTAGCGCTGCACACAGCTGTGAACTCTGGGTTGAAACAATTTATCGCAAACACGTAAAACATCCACAAGTTTCTTTATGTGGTCCCTATGATGACTTAGTATGAGGTATTGATCATGATCTGTGTTGCTCTGTGGCACCAGTCAGTTAGTCACTGCCCAAATATCCATTGTATTTAAACAATACTGGTAATTATCGAAACTTGAGTGAGTGTAATAAAATAAGCCCCATTTATACTGATTACTGCCCGCAAGGACACAAGATATTTGACGAATTGCTATGAAAGCTTTTAAAATTGAATATGCCATATTGACTTTTCAAATAGGATATTAATGAGCAAGGAGCGCAGGGCAGATACTAGTGGGTGCAGCACTTAGCAGATCGGGTCTGGGTAATATTCTAGAAGAGGCCTTTTAGACTTCTAGCAATCACTCTGTATCATTTATGTTAACTGCAAAATATGTGTTGACATAAGCATTTTACTCATTCACCCCTACATATTTAAACTGGACTTGCCCAGTCTATGATTTGGTAAGGTTCAAATGTGAGTTTAGGAGGGAATGGGTTTATCATTGCATCAATAAATTGTAATCACCAAAATGGTCGTTTATTTCCCTTACAACGATAGTGTATTTTATTGTACCCGATACTTTAATATCGGTGGTTTATTTTCTTTACACCGGTTGACCTTACAGGTCAACCTCATTTTCATACGTCTTCCTGTTGGTGCTTCTTTATTTTATGTTGTATAATATGTAGTTTATTACCCTGATATTACTATGATTGTTGTGAGGAACTCCTTGTATTGATTTGTGCTAATTTTGAGGACATCAAGCATTCTTGTATTAAAATTATATGTAGAACTAATTTTGAGTGATGTAAGTTTGTTTATAAATCAAGATAAGAAGTGCTTTGTTGTCACAGCTACTTCTGTTTCCTTTTGAATTCCTTCTGATACAGTATTGAATCCAGTGACCAATGACCATATTTGGTCATGATATTTGATCACTGATCAATGACCATATTTGGTCATGATATGTGATCAATGACCATAGTTGGTCTGATATGTGATCAATGACCGTTGGTAATGATATACGATCAATAACCATGTATATTTGGTCATGATATTTGATCACTGATCAATGACCATATTTGGTCATGATATGTGATCAATGACCATATTTGGTCATGGTCATGACTCTCAGAAGAAATACCTACTTGTTTGACTTGTCCTCACGAAGGTCGATTTGGTACACAATTGCGTCCTCACCACAACTCAGGAACACATGGGGCGAGTCCAGTTCCAGGGCGAGCTAAAGCGACAAAGTTAACAATTAAACATCCTGAAGGGAGTCTACCAGATTATCTCCCTTACCTGGCATCGGTCATAGAGGCTGATCACATCAGCCTGTCAACATCTAAATTTTACAACTGGACATTACAAGGTGTATGTATTATTAAATTTCCATTCATATGTTATAGTTAAATTGTGTTCATTTTAATATGTCCTTGGTGTATGAATTATTTACTTAAGTGATGGCACATTGGGCAGACCTCGCAGGAAGGGACATCCCCAACTCTTGGAAAGCTCCATTGTGCCTCACTGAACTATTATCTCATACCGGTAATATAATATATGGTTTGTTTATTTATTTTGTTTCCATGCAAGTGATGTTATGTAAAATTTTGTAAAAATGTGTTGTTTCATATTGTATATATATGTCTTTTACAGGGCCATATTGTAAACTAGACGAAAGTCTAAATATTTTACCCCGTCTAAATTAAATAAAAGAACTTAGTATTAATATCATTATTATTAAGGTTATATGTAATTATCTCCCCTATCAATTGTCATAGAATTGTAGGGCCAGATTAAAACCTTCAGCTGCTGACAGTATCTCAGCTTGCATTTTAATTACTCCAGTACATGTATGTGTACAGGGTATTTACTGCCTTATAGCTTGGATATATTTGAGGCAGACTTTCAGTCCCTTTCCCATTATATTTATACACTTACTTCCTTCTTAATAATAATCAGATTGCACTTAAATAATCCTTGATCTAGAGGTGAAGGTCCAAACTCATTACAAAGTACTGCACACTTATGATTGATGCAATTATATCAAGATATGTTAAATGGTTAAAAAGTTTCACAATTCTGTGCTCAATTGTGGGGGATGGAGGGTGTGTGTGTGAGGGGGAGGGGGCTACTTCATGAGCAGCACATCTTACCTTAACAGCCCTGCTCCCAGGGATTATGTCTTACCTTGTGAGCTCCGCCTTTGTGTTGTGCTAGCTTCTTCGTCTGTTTACACACACCGGTAAGTGAGAGCTCGGCGAGTCTAACCTGGCCATCTCTGGCACAACTCACCACATGGCAGTCCCCGCTGAACGGCATAAACTTGGCCTACGTCAAAAACAGCAGTTACAGGGTAATAACGTCAATTATCTATGTGACTTTCAACAACAGAGAGTATTTTTCAAAGTCAGGCCTGAGCACGAGCAGTGATTATAGGAAGGGCAGGGGTTATGGGCCACTAAATGGAAGGGGTTATTGGCCACTAAATGGCAGGGGTTATGGGCCACTAAATGGCAGGGGTTATGGGTCACTAAATGGCAGGGGTTATGGGCCACTAAATGGCAGGGGTTATGGGCCACTAAATGGCAGGGGTTATGGGCCACTAAATGGCAGGGGTTATGGGCCACTAAATGGCAGGGGTTATGGGCCACTAAATGGCAGGGGTTATGGGCCACTAAATGGCAGGGGTTATGGGCCACTAAATGGCAGGGGTTATGGGCCACTAAATGGCAGGGGTTATGGGCCACTAAATGGCAGGGGTTATGGGCCACTAAATGGCAGGGGTTATGGGCCACTAAATGGCAGGGGTTATGGGCCACTAAATGGCAGGGGTTATGGGCCACTAAATGGCAGGGGTTATGGGCCACTAAATGGCAGGGGTTATGGGCCACTAAATGGCAGGGGTTATGGGCCACTAAATGGCAGGGGTTATGGGCCACTAAATGGCAGGGGTTATGGGCCACTAAATGGCAGGGGTTATGGGCCACTAAATGGCAGGGGTTATGGGCCACTAAATGGCAGGGGTTATGGGCCACTAAATGGCAGGGGTTATGGGCCACTAAATGGCAGGGGTTATGGGCCACTAAATGGCAGGGGTTATGGGCCACTAAATGGCAGGGGTTATGGGCCACTAAATGGCAGGGGTTATGGGCCACTAAATGGCAGGGGTTATGGGCCACTAAATGGCAGGGGTTATGGGCCACTAAATGGCAGGGGTTATGGGCCACTAAATGGCAGGGGTTATGGGCCACTAAATGGCAGGGGTTATGGGCCACTAAATGGCAGGGGTTATGGGCCACTAAATGGCAGGGGTTATGGGCCACTAAATGGCAGGGGTTATGGGCCACTAAATGGCAGGGGTTATGGGCCACTAAATGGCAGGGGTTATGGGCCACTAAATGGCAGGGGTTATGGGCCACTAAATGGCAGGGGTTATGGGCCACTAAATGGCAGGGGTTATGGGCCACTAAATGGCAGGGGTTATGGGCCACTAAATGGCAGGGGTTATGGGCCACTAAATGGCAGGGGTTATGGGCCACTAAATGGCAGGGGTTATGGGCCACTAAATGGCAGGGGTTATGGGCCACTAAATGGCAGGGGTTATGGGCCACTAAATGGCAGGGGTTATGGGCCACTAAATGGCAGGGGTTATGGGCCACTAAATGGCAGGGGTTATGGGCCACTAAATGGAAGGGGTTATGGGCCACTAAATGGCAGGGGTTATGGGCCACTAAATGGCAGGGGTTATGGGCCACTAAATGGCAGGGGTTATGGGCCACTAAATGGCAGGGGTTATGGGCCACTAAATGGCAGGGGTTATGGGCCACTAAATGGCAGGGGTTATGGGCCACTAAATGGCAGGGGTTATGGGCCACTAAATGGCAGGGGTTATGGGCCACTAAATGGCAGGGGTTATGGGCCACTAAATGGCAGGGGTTATGGGCCACTAAATGGCAGGGGTTATGGGCCACTAAATGGCAGGGGTTATGGGCCACTAAATGGCAGGGGTTATGGGCCACTAAATGGCAGGGGTTATGGGCCACTAAATGGCAGGGGTTATGGGCCACTAAATGGCAGGGGTTATGGGCCACTAAATGGCAGGGGTTATGGGCCACTAAATGGCAGGGGTTATGGGCCACTAAATGGCAGGGGTTATGGGCCACTAAATGGCAGGGGTTATGGGCCACTAAATGGCAGGGGTTATGGGCCACTAAATGGAAGGGGTTATGGGCCACTAAATGGAAGGGGTTATGGGCCACTAAATGGAAGGGGTTATGGGCCATTAAATGGCAGGGGTTATGGGCCACTAAATGGCAGGGGTTATGGGCCACTAAATGACAGGGGTTATGGGCCACTAAATGCATATACATTTTTGAACAAATACATTATCCCAGTAAAACATAAGAATTTGTATACAAATTGATAGAAAAACTGAGAAATGTCCCACTAATTGACAATGTGTAGTTTAGCCTTCCTTATCCTTGCTGCTTACAGTTCTCTCTCATCCTCATGGTTCAGCACAAAGGCTATTAGTACCATACATCTTGTATGTATAAAGCTACAATTTAAATATGAGTAACAGAGTGATCAAGGTTATTATTTTTCAATGCCTCTGCTAGGAATCGAACCTGGGACCTCTAGTTTTAATTTACTAGTCCTACGTATACGCTTTACCAAATTAAGTATGAGCTAAAGAGAAATTCTCCAAAACGGAGTCGGTAGAAAGTGGACAGTATTTTACCCGGTGCCAGCTCAGCGTGACATATACTCACCCTCCAGGAAAGAATATGTGCTTCCTTTCCAAGTATTCCTAAGTATTTTGCCACCCTGGTACTTCTGTAGGCTCAAATGCATTAGAGGTGATCATCTTCTCAATGTTAGGAGTTGAACCCAGGACCTCTGGCGTACTAGTCTTACGCTCTACTGAATGAGCTAAACAGAAATTCTCCCTAGCTACGAGTCTGTAGGGTTAACGTAACATAATAATAAACTAAGTACCTGAAAGACGTTGCTCCTGTGTCCGCTGTCGTAAACAAGTGCGGGGCGATTTCGTATCCAGTTCCACAGGACAATGTTTAAATCATCAGACCCACTGGCGAGTAATGTACCTACAAACCATCAAATATAGCCGATCTAGATGTTAGAAAACAGGAATAATTTAGCAAATTCACTGGTTGAAAATGCTCAATCCTAGGGTCCAAAATCGGGAGTCTCCCTCCAAAATCAGGATAGTTGGCAAGTAAGACTATTCCAAACTTTGAATTGGAAGAGTTCAACTGACTTTAGGGGGAATGAGTTAAGAAGTTAGATTCTGGCCACAAATTAAATGAATTGTTTATACAGCTACATGTAAATAAATATTTGCGCAAATGAATTGAATTACACAAATTAAACACACAAGCATTCTAGATCTACTCCTACAGGAGTTTGTATTGACATAGAGAAGATAATAGACTGACCCAGGAGTTTGAATTGTATATATATTAGGCAGTGTAAGAGTTTGTACTGTATTAGAGTAGGCAGGTATAGGAGTTTGTACTGTATTACAGTAGGCAGGTATAGGAGTTTGTACTGTATTACAGTAGGCAGGTATAGGAGTTTGTACTGTATTGCAGTCTGGTATAGGAGTTTGTACTGTATTACAGTAGGCAGTGTAAATTTTGTACTGTATTACAGTAGGCAGGTATAGGAGTTTGTACTGTATTACAGTAGGCAGTGTAAGAGTTTGTACTGTATTACAGTAGGCAGGTATAGGAGTTTGTACTGTATTACAGTAGGCAGTGTAAGAGTTTGTACTGTATTACAGTAGGCAGTGTAAGAGTTTGTACTGTATTACAGTAGGCAGGTATAGGAGTTTGTACTGTATTACAGTAGGCAGTGTAAGAGTTTGTACTGTATTACAGTAGGCAGTGTAAGAGTTTGTACTGTATTACAGTAGGCAGGTATAGGAGTTTGTACTGTATTACAGTAGGCAGTGTAAGAGTTTGTACTGTATTACAGTAGGCAGTGTAAGAGTTTGTACTGTATTACAGTAGGCAGGTATAGGAGTTTGTACTGTATTACAGTAGGCAGTGTAAGAGTTTGTACTGTATTACAGTAGGCAGTGTAAGAGTTTGTACTGTATTACAGTAGGCAGGTATAGGAGTTTGTACTGTATTACAGTAGGCAGTGTAAGAGTTTGTACTGTATTACAGTAGGCAGTGTAAGAGTTTGTACTGTATTACAGTAGGCAGGTATAGGAGTTTGTACTGTATTACAGTAGGCAGTGTAAGAGTTTGTACTGTATTACAGTAGGCAGTGTAAGAGTTTGTACTGTATTACAGTAGGCAGGTATAGGAGTTTGTACTGTATTACAGTAGGCAGTGTAAGAGTTTGTACTGTATTACAGTAGGCAGTGTAAGAGTTTGTACTGTATTACAGTAGGCAGGTATAGGAGTTTGTACTGTATTACAGTAGGCAGTGTAAGAGTTTGTACTATATTATAGTAGGCAGTGTAAGAGTTTGTACTGTATTACAGTAGGCAGGTATAGAAGTTTGTACTGTATTACAGTAGGCAGTGTAAGAGTTTGTATTGTATTACAGTAGGCAGGTATAGGAGTTTGTATTCTATTACAGTAGGCAGTGTAAGAGTTTGTACTATATTATAGTAGGCAGTGTAAGAGTTTGTACTGTATTACAGTAGTCAGTGTAAGAGTTTGTACTGTATTACAGTAGGCAGTATAAAAGTTTGTACTGTATTACAGTAGGCAGGTATAGGAGGTTGTACTGTATTACAGTAGGCAGTGTAAGAGTTTGTACTGTATTACAGCAGGCAGGTATAGGAGTTTGTACTGTATTACAGTAGGCAGTGTAAGAGTTTGTACTGTATTACAGTAGGCAGTGTAAAATTTGTACTGTATTACAGTAGGCAGGTATAGGAGTTTGTGTTACACTCTCTTACCAATTCTGTTGAAGTGTAGAGCATTCACACAGCCTTCATGGTACTCCATTTTATATTGAAGATTAAACCTCTGTACCATTTGTAGACTGCCCTGCACTTTCTCCCTAAAACTGGCAGGGGGCACACGGCTATTGAACCCATACTCTCGATCACGACAGTCGAAGAGGGCACGCCAAGTCTGCTTAGGCCTCTTACTCATGTCTACCATTTCCTCCTCCTCTGAGTCAGAATCGGGCTTCTTCTTCTTAACATTAGAAGATTTAGTTTTTTTCACACTAGATGGTTGATCTTCATCGGAATTGTCCTCGTCAGAATCGTCCTTGATTTTCACATTTTCTTGATTTGATGGTGATCCAGATAAATTATCGTCATTATCACTGTCCGTGTCATCACTATCCAAGAAAAAGTGTCTTCTGCGTTTGTCGCGGAGTCTCCGCCGTATTGACTCGCGCAACTTTCTAACTCTACTTGACTGTCCAGAATCATTTTCACTGTCATCGCTGTCTTTGTCATCATCGGAACAAGACACTGCTGTGGTGACATCCTTTTGCGCACCAGCTTGATTGATTTCGTCAGTGTCCATGTTTTCAATCTCCGTCACAATAGTCTCGCACCCACCCTTTGATGGTTTCTGTGAACATTCTTTAGACATGGAGGCCTCACTGACTGAATTAGTCCTCGACCCTGCACCACTGTCACTGAGCGACTCATTGTTGTCCGATAGTATGGAGCTGTCTTTGCCACTGGTCGGCGTGCGACTTACGTCTATGCCACTGTCGTCTTTTTTCATGAATCCCAGACTGAGATGATTGTCTCCGTTATCCCTGCCCTCCTCTGCAGCCTCCGCATCCTCACCAGCTCCACCTTCACACTGTGAAGTGGCTGCATCTGCCCCATCTATCACAATGGCTCCCAGCTTTACTGGGGAGACTAGGTCACAGTCAATGCCAGATTCACTGTGAGAGTGATCTCCCCTGGCTGGGGAGTTGTTGCTTTGTGTTGTGGCCTGTTTTTCACTGTTGTCAGTGTCATCGGCTCCAGTCCCATCTACACTTCCCACTTCAGCCATTCTCACACTGAAGTTAATTAATGGAGTGTAACCAGCACTGTCACACCTGAAATGTTAAAAATGCCATTGAATTATGATTTGTCCTTTTTCAGCCAGCGGTCATGTTTACCCTATGCCAATGTTTTTTGTTTATATCAAAATAAGCCATAAGAATTCCAGGATCCCATTTTACTTCCATATTTTTCTCTTGGGTTTCTCTTCGTGTGTTTATAATTATTTACTTGCTTGGGACCCCATTAATGAAAAGGATAACGCTACAGATCATCTCTTGAACCAAATAATCTTGACACATGAGAAGCTTGATTCACACATTATCAACATTTCCGAGTTGTTTTGACAAAACAATTGGCAATATTTATTCTTATCTTAGAAAATATAACTGCTCTCTGTGTAAAAATAACAAGGTCATCACATGCCAGCTTGCAATTGACAGGTCTACAAATTCACCATCAATATCATAATTTAATTTGTCATAGTAAATTTTGTTGTTATCAGCACCTCAAAACTCCCTTTTTTTCAATGCCTCCAACAGGAGTCGAACCAATGACCTCTGGAAACTCTACCAAAGGACCTAAAGGAAAATTGTCCCTAACTGAGACTTTTTTTATCATTTTATTTTTCAAAAGATTTTTCATAATTAAGATCTTTATAAAACAAGTATTTTCATTTTCACACTCTCTTGCACACGTTTTTACAAATTATACACTCATCATTTCTAACTGTGACTTTATATATATACAGGATAGTTTAGAACTTTATTGTCCCAAGTTTTCCAGAGGTCATAGTGACTCTTGTGAAACTACTATCACTGAGCGTATTTGTCAATATTTCCTGGGTCCCTACATGGAAACCAATGTAACAGAGGTCATTATTTTTTTAATGCCTCCACTAAGTTGAACCTATGCACTACCGAATGAGCTGAAGAGAAATTCTCCCCAGCTGAGTCCTTAGGAAATGGCTAGTATTTTACCAGGGTGACATTGAGTAGTACGCTCTGGCCCGACCTCAGACATCTATCCGTCAAAATGTCATGGTCTAGTGTCAGGGCCAGGGGAAACTCATATCTTATGTCTAAATCGTATCTGTCTTTGATAATTCTCGTTTTAATTCAAACTCTATGACAAACAAACGAACTATAGGCCTGCACGTGAAAAAAAATCTACATAATTCCAACAAAGACAGACTCAACGTCTTTTACTTTAAAAGAATTGTTTGTGGTCCCGGAAAATACGCAAAGACAAGGAATATCCTGCAGTCTTTTGCTGACATTTTGGTTGGTAATTTTTCCTTTTTCGACCTTACTTTAGACACAGCAAATACGCAAATGCATGGACTGTCTATTTATTTATGACATGCTAGACTGTTTTTTGGACCTCTGGTTAGGTGTCAAACATAAAACTGTAACGGTCAAATGACAGCTGTACATACAATCCTTTTCTCAAATGTCCATATCGTCAGCTTCAAACTGGCGACTTCTTGTTTTCCTTTTTGCGTTTTTCTCCGATGTGACTGTAATTCTCAAACGCGATTGGTCGATAATGCAATTAATTGTAATTTGTTAACATTGCAACCTTACAAAATATATTTTGCCATAACAACGAAGAAGCAAATATATTTTGCTGACAAATTTCTCTAAATATTAACAAAAAGTAATTCATTTAATTTCTGAAAGTTTGACAGGTACCTTTATTTACTGCGGATTTCTGCAATGGCTGACATGAAAACAAACCTCGACTTTGTACTCTGACATAACTCGTATTTTTTACTCAAAATGTTTACTGCATTATTCAAAGACCTCCGATCGTTTGCCGTCAGTAACATAGCATATTTTCATAATGGAAAAAGCAGTACACAAGCAAAATTTCACGCGGCATTTTGTTTATTACAAGAACACATAGATCGTGGTATCCAACCAACAGTGGAATTGATAGCTCCGCGTTTGGCAGAATACGATCTTTCACCTGACGTCCAGGCCAATGGATTCCGCAGCATCATCAAAATCATTCATAAATGTTGTCTCCACATCCTACAGCTGGTCCGCCATATCCACGTTAACCGTGAATCCATGTTTTTCCGGTCGGCCCATTACAGTTCCGAGTTGGAGGCCTATGTGGAGACGCTGGGACAACTCCGTGCCTGTCTAGAGCACGCGTATAAACTCATGGACTTCTGTAAGAACGGGAGTCTGTTCGCGGACGAGGAGATGATAGATGACGCCATAGCAGAGGAGCTTACACAGCAAGTGGAGAAACTCAGTCAGGAATGTTTTTATGGCAGGACCATGGGTTTCCAGGTTTGTTTCCACACGGAGATCCAAAATCACACCACTCAAGATTCATATATGTTTTATCGTTACTGTTTAAGGCCTAAAGAACTGACACTGTATCTAAGGTGGCATCTAGGATCACAAAGTTTATACACCCGTAGCGTAACTGGACCGGGTCGATCGTAGGCGACCAGATAGCTCAATTGGTTGAGCGTCCGTCTAGAGTTTGGAAGGTTCCGGGTTCCAACCCCGGTCTGGCCGTGCATTTTCCCTCTCCTGTTACATTTGGCGCCCAACGAAATATACCCACAGAAGGTGGTATAGTGTCTCATGTGTCTTCTAGGTCAAAAACTTTGTTAAGGGAGAGAGGATTATGTAGCGGAACTTGACTGGTTCGATCGTCGGCAACCAGATAGCTCAATTGGTTGAGCTTCCGTCTAGAGTTCGGAAGGTCCAGGGTTCGAACCCCGGTCTGGCCGTGCATTTACCTCTCCTGTTCATACCAACTGGTCTATTGTTTATGAAAGATATGGTTTTGCTGAATGTCTTTTAGACATTCATTGTGGTATAATTCTCTGACACCGTTATAAAAATCTGCTATGAAACAACACATACTCGTATACTAGTGGTCAGGTTATATGACACATGACTGTACATATATATCAATAAATGGATTATTAATTACCCAAAACCGTCATTAATATCACTTTCCGCTACTAGATTCTGTCAGCATTCCATTTGATTCTAGATTATTCATCTACAAGTTGTAGACTTCGCTTTTATTCTTATTTCAGTTTTGCAGTTCTATGCAGAAACCTCTGAACACGGTTGGAGTGACGATGGCTTCCTTCAGTGAAAATTACCTGGACAATAGGTCGCAGCTCATGCAGCTTGCGGGCACTGTGCTAAGTAGTGGA
The DNA here is from genome assembly GCF_002113885.1 of Mizuhopecten yessoensis. Classification (NCBI taxonomy): domain Eukaryota; kingdom Metazoa; phylum Mollusca; class Bivalvia; order Pectinida; family Pectinidae; genus Mizuhopecten; species Mizuhopecten yessoensis. Next base: position 767,026 of record NW_018404533.1, read on the forward strand.
AAATACCTCCTCAATCCAGAGCTCCGTGCAAGACAGGTAAGGTCAAGGGAGTGATGTGCATGTTTTTATTATGTCTTACCGACCCTGTATAAACATGATTCTGTCTTACATAGATGTTAATGGAGAATCCTGTAGGTTTTTTTTCTTTTTTTTTAAAGGGACATCACGGTGAAGTAACTTTATTTTTTGTCTTTTTTTCAAATACTACATAAACATATCAAGTGAGACTCCTTATGGAAAATAACCATCGGATTTGGCTGAAATAGATTCATAAAAATGATTAAATCGAAGAAAATCATCGGTATTTCTACCTGTCTGACCAACGTTTTGTTCAGGGATTTCCCTCTACTTGCGCATGCGCTTAGCACACGTGCACCATTTCTTTGTAAACAAAATGACTGGCCGTGTGAAGTAAGCGAAAGAAAAGTGTTGTACCGTGTCAGCTACAAAACGAAAAGTTGCCAAATGGTCAAAAGATAGCACAAGGAGTACGTTACAGAATCATTATTGCAGGTGGGCAGTATTCAAAGGAGAAAATAACTGCCGTAGCAGTTAGTACGGTGCATGTATTTTTCCGGATAGCCGATTAAGCTGAAATGGAATCAACAGAAATGCTAGCGCTGTTTATGTTATGAATAAATATCTAAAACTATTAAGCTCGCTAGTATCTTATAACTGTTGTGATGGCCCACGGCGTATTTTCTGGGTCACCGAGATACGTGTTATCTAAGTCCGTGGATTTACATAATTTATAATATTACCTGGTTCAATAAAATGGTATGATTTAATTATATTGCTGAATTAAATGATTATTTTTGTTTTTACATGTAAGATTTAAATTAGTACTAGTATGAATATCCGGCCTCCTCTGTCCCGGCAATATATAAAAAAAAATCAGAAAGGTTTGTCCCTTGGTGTACGGAAGGTGTTTAGCCCCGTACCATCTGTACCGGCCACATTCCGGTACTAAATTCAATATATTTAAATATATCTACTTTATCTTTATGCCTATTATCATTGTTGACATTTAATTGTAAATGTATGACAGGAGAAGGCTGTGATAAATTGTAAAAACTTGTGCCCCATCCCTTGTTTAACTTTATTGGCAACAAATTTATGTTTAAAGCTAAATAAATTTAAATTCTGAACATTGGCAAGTGTGCAATTAACTTCTAATGATGAATAATTAATGTTCAATAAGTTTGAATACAGACTTAGAAATCATATAACTTGGTTTCATAGTGCGATAAGAAGTTGCAGTTGCCCGACGGCCCCTCTCTGGGGCCCCTTTGCAAACCGTTTCATCTCGCTCCCACCACTTGTGTTTACTGCCTAGTCAGGTGACGTTATCGGCGCTATTTTTAGCAGGGCTTTCCCGAACGATTCAAGTGGTCAAACTGGACATTTGGAACGGACTATGAATATGGGGATAGCGAGGTAACATAAGTGGAAGTGCATACAATACATACATTCATTAAAAAAAAACGCCTTTTCACATGATGTCCCTTTAAGTAACTCTAATTTGAAGTTTAGTTAATTTAAACATATTTTATTGTACAAATATACAAATGGATTGGACAACAATTTATAACAACTTAATAACAGTCCTCTCCTAAATATCTATGGTAAATACAATGTATATGTTTTAGGGAACGGGAATTAATTACCGACCCTGTTAATGGAGAATCCTAAGTTTGATTCCTAGAGTTCCTGTGTTTTTTGGGGTTTTTTTAGTGACTCTGATTTGAACAACTGTCAATTCTGTTAAATACCTCAGAAGTCATATTTTAAATTGAATACAAGTGAAAATAAGGACAGACTTTTAACACATATTTTATAGTTACATGTTATGCAGTATCATAAAGCCGTCGCATAAATTAATTATGTAATATCACTCTGGATATGATCACGTCACAATCGAATAGGAACAATCAATGTGATGTCAAGTCGTTGTAAAGCGGACACAATTTTCATCGTTTCAGGGCGGTCAAGTGCAAAAAATTCGTTTCAGGTCACAATTATACAGCTTACTTCGTATCATATGATAAAAAGAATCTGTCATCTGTTTCCCTTCATATTAGATTGATGATACTCGTTTTGGATTTTTCATGTTTGCGAGCCTCTGGCGAGTATCATAAATCTAATATGAAGGGAAAGTATGACAGATCTCTGTCCTATATTTACAGCATATCATTTTAACTCATTCACCCCTGAAGACACATTTGAACTCTTTCAATTCATAGATTGGAATAGTTCATTATGAAATTTCAGGGGTGAATGAGTTAATATCTTTAACCTCATTATACTCTTGATCTTACTTAAAATTTTCAAAGTATGAGGGCCGAGTTAGTTGTTCAGTGGCTTCTGTACAAGTTCTCACAAGAAATATCTGATATGGATTGCCTTCCAAATTGTTATACATGTATACCAAATGATGAAAAAATTGACAATTTGTTTCGGATACACATTGTTTAATAATATCTATGGGTACATTGTACATTATACCTGGTCATAGATGTGATAAAGTCTATGAGCCTCCTCATCTCTGGCCCTCTGTGACATATATCGCGATGGCTTCCTTTATCAGCCACTTGATTGCTCTCTCTGTCCAATTATATGGAGTTATCCCAGTCAATAACATGATTATTTGTAAAATGAAAAAAAAAAAAAAAAAATTAACATGAATATGCTGCATGGTATGCTCTGTGATTGCCGATTCCAACTGCCTCTTTTCTGATCAGATGAAGTGATAGCGTAGCGATCCAATGGATATTTTATGGAGAATATATTGTCGTGAATTCCTGTGATACAATGATTTGATTGTTGAACAGATATGTGCAGTGACTAGGATGGCGGACGTAAGGTTTTGCAAGGCATTCTGGTCCATCACAGAATCCGGTATCATGCAAGTAAGTTAAATATTAATTCATATTATATATACAGGAAAACCAGTGTTTTTTTTTAAGTAAATTTTACAACAGACTGTTCTTGCATGAAAAGCATTTTTGTTGAAATTTGGAAGATTTAAATCATTTTTTCTTCATTTTCTGACAATAAAGCACAGTTTTTTAGGTCACCTGCCCTAAGGGCAAGTGAGCTTATGTCATGGTGCGGCGTCCGTTGTCCGTCCGTCGTCCGTCGTCCGTCAACTTTTCCTTTAAACAACTTCTTCCTAAGAACCGACAGGCCCTGGTTGCTTCCTGGGATAAGTTTGAAAATAAAAATGACCTTGACCTACTTTCAAGTTCTCGGGGGTCAAATGTGTCAACACTTCAAACGACTTCTCCTGAAGAACTGAAAGGAATAGAATCTTCATATTAAGCTGGTTGCTTCCTGGGATAGAGCCTGACAAAGTTTGAGAATGGAAATGACTTTGACCTACTTTCAAGGTTACAACGGTCAAATATGTCAAACTCTTCAAACGTCTTCTTCTGAAGAACTTAAAGGGATAGAATCTTAATATTTGGCTTGTTGCTTCCTGGGATAGAGCCTGACAAAGTTTGACAGTTAAAGTGACCTTGACCTTTTTTCAAGGTCAAAGGAGTCAAATGTGTCAAACTCTTCAAACAACTTCTTCTGAAGAACTGAAAGGTAAAGAATCTTTATTTTATGCTGGTTGCTTCCTGGACTTTCCTGACTTTAGGTGTTATTATAATATTACTGTCTGTAGATGGTAATACTATTTTGCATTACTGTGGTCAGGGTTTGATTCCCCGTTCAAGTGTGAAAAGGTCATGGGGTCACCAGACCATATCTGGGGTATTCTCCCTGTACTCTTATTATGCATATAGTGCTGCCCATGTCCGTCCCATCGCGTCCCATCGCGTCCCGTCCCGTCCATGAACGGGGGCATTTATGTCTTACAGACATTTTCTAGTTTCCCTCCAACATTAAGACCTACTGCATGCTAGTTAATTATATCCCGGCCAACAAGATTGATTTATATAAGTTGAGATATAGCTTGTTTTATAACTGTTGTGAAATAAATAAAGTTTTGTATTTAAAATTTTATTTTGTATCAGCTCTAGATCTCACAGTTCAATGGTATTGTCAAATTATGGGCTTGCACAAAAAGGATGATCGCTAATCAGGATTTCATTTCTGTGGTCTTTATATGATTTTCATTTGATTGCAGCAGCTGCCAACATTCGTTTGTCCGTCGGTGCAAGTGAACGAGGTGCTGGTTCTGCAGCCAGAAACGTTTGAAATAGAGGCTGCGGACAGCAAGGAAACTGTGACAATCACGCCTCCCTGTGCCCACACTGGTCACGGTCCAGTGAATACCCGTCTATTCTCCAGCGAGTACAGAGTCGGTCAGGTATGTCGGTGGAGTTGAAGTCAGTTCAAACCAGTTAACAAATTAATTGATAGATAATTGGTGAAATAATTAGGGTAAAATCACAATTTCTATCTTTCCTGTATTTCTTCAAAACAGTGTTTTTGCAGAAATTTCAGTCCTATGCACTGTTTTCAAAGTTTCGTTATTTTAAGAACATTCTCCATTTTGAAAAAAAACACTTACTGGTTGTGATACACAACCTTTTTACATTTGGAAAGTTTGGTTATAGTTTGAGAATTAATATACTTTTTTTTAACTGTGGTGGTTAACAGAATGAAATTTTCTTAAAAAATATTTGACTAATTCATGTATAGGCTTAATGATTTTATGTTAACCACATTGTATTTCAAATTATATTGATGTGGATATAGAGGCAGCAATGCCTGCGTCCACTAATATCCTATTTAAGAGTGAAATCTCATTAAAAATTGTTTGACTTCATTGTAAAATTGTTAATTAATAATTACAACAGTCTTATCCTTGATCTCCCTTATGTAATCCAATATATTTTCCTTTTAGTCAATTCACCCCTATGTACCTTTAGTAGACTCGACCATGCATTGATATGGATGAGTCCATTATAGTCTATTGTGAGTGTGACTGGTGAAAAGAAAAAAACCCATGTACCAGTAGATTTATAACCTGAGGACTGTGAATGTTTATTTTACTGCCTTGTTGTATGCTGTCTGTTTATAATGTCTTATTGACAATTTAGTTCTACGTTCTACATATTTATGATGTCTTAGTGACACTTTTCATGGCCTTTGCATAATGTTTACAACATAAATCTCTTAGAAACAATTTTAATGTTGAACTCTGCATTTTTCAGCCAAGGAAGTCGACAAAACCACTCCCGAAAAAGACAACGCCACTGCCCCTGTCTCCTTGTCTTCTGATCCACTGTCACGGCGGGGGATTTGTGGCCCAGTCGTCAAAATCACACGAGGTAATGTTGTAGAATGTGGTCCTTCCTCATTCTTCAAAATCAGAGAAAAACATCCAAAGTAGATATCAAGACACTAATTTATATATATTTCAGTATTGTTTCAACTGGCAAAAATCCAAATAAAAAGTTAAATTGATAAACTATCATGCTTTTTATTCAAGGATAAATCCGAATTACTTTACATCTGATTGGTAAAAGAGTTATCTCCCCTACATTAAACAAACATAGATAAATAGATTCTTGTTTAGGCACTGTTCGAAATGTTTTTTTTAGAGAATCAGAACATTTGTTAACGTTGATTTATTTCCGTGATTTATAGTACAGGCATTAAATCATCAATGGATGGAAGCCAAAATATTTTTGGTGAAAAATGAAAATATTATGAACATATATATATATTTATATATATTTTGTGTATGTTACTCTTTACTATAGTCAATTTAAATGGGTAAGCTACTCCAAAGTCAGAAACTGGCAAACAAATTGGAACTCTTCTTTATTTGAGATACATCACATAGTGCTGGGGCATTATATACCTTAACATTTCCAATGTGTCATCAGTGAAAAAAAGTAGGTGATGTTCAAATTTTTGAAAGTTTATTTCCACGTTTCTTACTTTGGAATCCTTACTTTGGAACTCTTTTGAAAGAAGGTAGTGTCATAGTAATCAGGTGTCATATTTCCTTAAGTTACATTTCATTTCAGAATTGAGTATTGTAATTAAGTTACAGGTTATATGTAAATGTTCTGTTTAATGTTTTTGTAGGTGTATCTGAGACAATGGGCGAAGGATCTGAATGTGCCGATCCTGTCAATCGACTACTCCCTCTCTCCAGAATCCCCCTTCCCTCGTGCTTTGGAGGAGTGCTTCTATGCTTACGCCTGGGCTGTCAAAAATTGCCGCAGTCTTGGTCAGTTCTGAGATCTATACAAACTGATAAGTTTTAAAAATTTCAAGCAAAGTTATATATAATTAAACATCGAGGGTTTTCAGGCTCATGTCCCTCATCAGTCGCTTTGAGATAGACAGCACTGTCAAAAATTGCCGCAGTCTTTGTAAGTTCTGAGATCTTTACAAACTAAAGATTTAAAACATTTTATAGAAGTTACTCAATGAGAGTTTTCAAGCACCCGTCCTTCAATTAATAAGTTGTGTTGAGATAGTCTGGGCTGTCCTTCAATTAATCAGTCGTGTTGAGGAAAAAAATTACAGATTCTATGTGATGTCTGTTAATAGAGCTATATAGAGTGGCATAATATACAGTGGAGAATAAGTTATCTAGATGAACAACAATCTGTTCTTAATGTGATCAGGTGGCGCAGTGGATAACACACTCGTTCTTTACCAAGAGGGCCGGGGTTCAATGCCCCGATCAGACATTATTTAAAGGTATGGGGTCACCTGCCCAGCCACTTCGATTTTCAGATTTCCTCTCACATTAAACTCTCTGCAGGCTAGCATCCCAGCAAATAAGAGTGATTAATATCAGTTGAAACAACTTGTTTAATAATGGTTCCAAAATAAATAAATTTTATATTGTATGTCTTAATATGAATATTAATAAAACTATGAAGAGTGTGTCAGTGATACACAAATACTGAATAGTTGGTCATTTTCACAGGGGATGTAATTTTTCTGTATTTGAAGGCAAAAATTAACAGCATGAATATCAGAGATAAAAAGAAAACACCCTTTTACTGCCCATCAAGAACTCAATTATGTATTTTACGTAATTTTGATAAAACGCTTGTAAAATTATCCGATCACACAAATACAAAAGTATACTCTTAAACGCAATTCTTTTTACCTGGCAATGAATTGTCGCCCCAAATTTAATCCCTGCAAACAAACTATGATCTGGACAACAACGGAATATTAGCCTTGCGAAATCAGATGACTAAACAGTACAGGAAAACTGCACACATACTCATAGGCTTCTCAGTCAATTTATTGACAGGCTTGGACACTATAGAATTATATCGTAGTAAGTGAATTGTATTTGGTTTCGCAGGCTCGACAGGGGAGGTTATATGTCTCGCAGGCGACAGTGCCGGAGGGAACCTTATGATCTCCACAGCGATGAGAGCAGCCTCATTTGGGATCCGAGTCCCGGACGGGATTGTGGCCGCGTACACCCCAGTTCTGGTTCATTATACACCCTCGCCTTCCCGTATGCTGTCCCTGATGGACCCGCTCCTTCCTGTTGGTATTCTAGTCCGCTGCATGGCAGGTCAGTCTTCTCTCTTGGTTTTAAAGTCAAAGTCTGTCATTAAAATTTTATTTTCAATTTTGTTTGTTTTTTTGTTTGTCTCCTCCTATATGTGTTTAATGAATTTCAATGATGCAGCAGGAGGATATGACAGAATGCTAATGAAATCAGTAATATAGACGTATCAATAAGGCCAAATAAAATTAATTACTTGGTTCTCAGGCCAGATTTATTCAAAAGAGATGCGGCAGGGCGGTATTGTTTTTTTCCATTTTACATGGCAAAAACGAGACGAGAGCGATTTTTATGTTATTGTGTAGTTTGTAAAACGTTCATTGTGGGCATTACCTTGTCTTTTTATAGTTGTGTAGAGACCCATCATAGAGAAAGCCTCCGAAAATTCCCCCACGATGTTCCAGACGAGAATCACGAACCCCCCATTCCTTATTTGTACCGAAATGAGCACCATTTGTACACAAGACTAATATGTCATAATCATTTAACGCTTGCCTGTATTTCAATCCTTATCTTTATTCAAACGTTTTCGGGACTTGGGTGACTAACGAGTAAAAGACGGCGGCTGGCGTATTCACATTTTTTTTTTATTACTTTCATGTTAAAATCGGCAATGCGGTGCCCTAAGATGAAATGCATGCAGGCCTGAGAACCAAGTAATCATTTTTTTTGGCCTAATATAACAACACAGTCATCAATGTTCATGCAAATAATAGCTTAAAGAGAGCGACCTGTAGTTACATTATTTAATTTTGGCTATTACCAAACACTTTTGTATATCTAATCATAGCTGAGATACAGTTATTCCCAACCACATCTTGATTAGATGGTTTTACTTTTCAGCATATGCAGGTATCCCCAATGACTTCCTTGACCAGAGGCGTAGCAGTCGGGAGATAGAGGAGGAGTTTGTTGTTATAGAAACGATGGACTGTGAAGAGGACAGCCCCTCCAGTGACTCGTACATCCAGGACGATAGCTCATCTGTTGACATTCTCAACAGAGTTACCTCCCTTGAATCTCTGGACTCTGACTTGGGTTTTCCGGTGTCCTCAAATAACCAGACTGTCAACTTATCGGATAGTGACTCTGCTGTGATCGTTGTTGGCGGTGCTGGCGGTGACCAGAAACAGTCTGATCGGGTTGCAGTAGATAGAAATGTTCTTGGCCAGTCTGATGCTGGGGTCAGCGAAATTACCTCCCCTGACGAGTTCAAAAGTGTGTGTCTGGACACAAGTGGGGGGAGCTCTCTAGCAACATCCACACTGGGTGATCTCCCTTTGGATGAGAAGGGAGATGACCCCAGTAAACAACTGTCCCAGCTAGAACTGGCAAACAGCCAACCCCCTTCTCAACGTTCATGTCAGTCCCTACACCTGAGTCTGCCAAGCTCCCCAACAAAACGTAGAAACAAAAGTGACTTTCCTATGAGTCCGAGCATGCCAACGATCGGTGTTTCTGACCGTCTAGGTCAAAAGAAAGGATTCAGCCCAGTGTACGAAGCTCGCCACCACATTGAGAGCCCCGTGCGTATATTCCGAAGTCTTCCAATAGTAAAAAACCCCTACATGTCGCCAATGGTTGCCCCTGATGAGATGCTGGCGTCTCTACCTCCGCTTTATCTTGTGGTAAGTAGATACATTGATGAGTCTCAGATTTACTGGATTTACTTACAAATTCAATTTACATGGCCTTTTAGGTTAAAACTATCGTTATGTGTAAGAAATTTGACAGTGAAGTATTGATAATGTTTGTTTCCAAGTTTTATTGTTGAGACTTCACTGACAGGTACTGTTTGTAATTATGGTAATTAGGGGGATGTTGATTGACAGGTAATGTCTGTTGCCATGGTTATCAGTGAGACATTGATTGACAGGTAATGTCTGTTGCCATGGCTATCAGCGCGACGTTGATTGACAGATAATGTCCGTTGCCATGGCTATCAGTGAGATGATGATTGACAGGTAATATATGTTGCCATGGTTATCAGTGAGACGTTAATTAACAGATAATGTTTGTTGCCATGGTTATCAGTGAGATGATGATTGACAGATAGGGTCTGTTGCAATGGTTATCAGTGTAATGCTTTAATGTAGCAATGGGGGCAGTTGATCAATTTTGGTTTGATCAAGATTTCTAATAAATGGGTCTCTCATTAGTCGCCTAATGACAATATGTAGTGGGAAATAGCAGGCCTATCCTTTTCTCTCACCTGCAGGAATTATCAATCAAATCAACAGTGACTCATGAGTGTTGTTGTATGTTTCAGGGCTGTCACCTTGATCCCCTGTTGGATGACTCGGTGATGTTCGCCAAGAAGCTGAGGAGCTTAGGGAGGACTGTAGACCTCCACATGGTTGACGATCTTCCTCACGGATTTCTCAACTTCAGTCTAGTCAGCGCCGAGGCCAAACTTGGTTCCGATGTCCTGGTCGACAAGATCCGCAATGTGTTTCACTCTTCACTCAAAGATGATCAAAATGAGACAGAGTCTTGAAAGATTTCATTAACAGCAGAATTTTATCTTCCTGTCTAATTATGCTTCCTATTTTTGACATGTTTATCAGCATTTATTAGAAACGCAAAAAAATGCTTACCCTGCGCATAACAGGTTTGAGGCTATTTTTTCAGAGACCTCCTACCTGATGATTAAAATGCATTCCAGGCTATTAGAAACCATTGTTATACTTTTGGATTAGGCTTATTTTATATATATTTTGTTCTGATATACCCTCCCCCACAATTTCCTGTGCAATTAATTACCTGTACATAATCACCCTCACAACATTTTGTCTCAGATCTGTGTTACTGCATTGTATAACAAGATATAAGTTTCAGTCACAATTTATTCAATTTAATTTATTTACATGCATGTAATATATTTAAAATCTTGTACAATTTTATAAGGATAAATACTTTCTATAACAGTTTGAAAAGTGTATGTGGTGGTTTTTTTGTGTAATTTCGTGAAAAAAATGATGTTTATTATATTATATCTCTCAAAATAATCAAAACTTCAATGAATGAGGTTCCATTTTATACAATTTGAATATTTTCTTTACTAGCAGTGTGCATGCAATGTTAGTATGACACACAAAATTGTGTGATTTAAAAGTTTTTCAATATACATACACCGTATATGTAATAGTAATTAATGCTGATATGTTTATTTAAATAGATTTTAACACAATTTGCAATTTTTTGGGGAATCAACTTTTAAAAAAAAATCAATATTCTTATGAAAATATCATCACCTTTTTAAAGCAGGACTGTGTTAATTTATTCGTGAAAGTGTTGTGTTATTTTGTGTATATAAGGCAAATATTTTAAAATAGTGGTCTTGTGATCCTTTGATTATCACGTGACTGCAGAGCAGGACACTTGGATGAACCAAACGGCTAGGTATAGATACAGAAAATGTCCAGTGCCTATTTGGCCGTAGTTACCACACAATAAATTTCATTCCGAAGCATATTCTTGACATATATGTACAGACTTTTAATAAAGAAATGTTGGGACTGTACAGAAAAATAGTTCTAAGAATGTTGCATCAAAGATTAACGTTAATTTAAAACAATGTAATCAAATGGCATATTGTACGTCCTATTCTATTTATATAGATATGATATTATATTAGATATAAACGTCATATTTTGTTATTGATTTAGAACATAATGTCTTTCTTTTTTCAGTTTTAATTCGATTATATTTTTACTAGTCATAAGTTTGATTCAAGTTCAATTTCCTTATTCATTATTCAGTTTTAGCCATTTTCAATCACTAATTAATTAATATATATATTCGTTATCAATTTTTTGCTGACTTGAGCTGAAAGCATTGTTATTGTTTATGTTTTCAATGTAACCAATATTCACCACAATTAGCTACAGTTTTCATTTTTTTTTTATTTATTTTTTATTTTTTTATATCGCATGTAAAACCATTTATCTGGTGATCAATTTACCTGTAAATCAATTTTTATATCTTTCCCTTTATATATATATTAGAATCACTCTAAAAAGCATTTGTTTTATTCAGACACACCTGTTATGATCATTACACACACCCTGCAGCAACTAGGAGATCATTTGACAACAGAATGTAGATTTTGAGTTTGTGCGAGTTGGATTTGAATGAGAGTTGTGAGGGAGAATGATAAATTTTGGTCAAAATGAGGGAGTGCACCTCCTAATGAGGGAGTCGACCTCCTAATGAGGGAGTCGACGTCCAAATGAGGGAGTCCACCCCCTAATGAGGAATTCTACCTCCTAATGAGGGAGTCAACCTCCTAATGAGGAAGTCGACCTCCTAATGAGGGAGTCGACCTGCTAATGAGGGAGTCTACCTCCTAATGAGGAAGACACCTCCTAATGAGGAAGCAATCTCCTAATGAGTGAGTCCACATCCTAATTAGGGAGTCGACCTTCTAATGAGGGAGTCTACCTCCTAATAAGGGAGTTGACATCCTAATGAGGAAGTCAACCTCCTAATGAGGGAGTCTTCCTCCTAATGAGGGAGTCTACCTCCTAATGAGGGAGTCTTCCTTCTAATGAGGGAGTCGACATCCTAATGAGGAAGCCACCTCCTAATGAGGGAGTCGACTTTCTAATGAGGGAGTCAACTTCCTAATGAGGGAGTCCACCCCCTAATGAGGGAGTCCACATCCTAATGAGGGAGTCGACTTCCTAATGAGGGAGTCCACCTCCTAATGAGGGAGTGTACCTCCTAATGAGGGAGTCGACTTCCTAATGAGAGAGTCCACCTCCTAATGAGGGAGTCTACCTCCTAATGAGGGAGTCCACCTCCTAATGAGGGAGTCGACTTCCTAATGAGGGAGTCCACCTCCTAATGAGGGAGTCCACCTCCTAATGAGGGAGTCCACCTTCTAATGAGGGAGTCCACCTCCTAATGAGGGAGACGACCTCCTAATGAGGAATTCTACGACCTCCTAATGAGGAAGGTTTTAACAGCTATTACTTAGTTAATGACCTATTTACCTGTAGACCTTTTTTATAGGTAAAACTACTTACATGTAAAACTAATGACCTACTTACCTATCAACCTATTTTTATAGGTAAAACTTATTGCATGTAGACCTAAAACCTACATACTTGTAAATCTTCTTACAGTAAACCTGTTTACCAATACGATTGAGGGAGGCGCACATTATAACAGTTTCTGGACATGTACTTTTATTTTATTCACAAATAATTATAAACTCACTTGCCAGATTCTTTTTTTCAGAGTACCCCCCCCTTGGAGGTATCACAACCTCATCCTAGTGAGCTGTTGATAATACAATGGTGCTCCTGTTTACCTTACCGCACAGGGGCTGGATACACTAATGAATATGATGTGTACATACTATATAATGGTATTATATGGTATATACACAGCGTATTAGTGTGTCAAGCACCTGTGCATTAAGGTATCCAGGTTATTACCCCCAGGCAAAATATAAGTAATGTCAATGGTAATATCGTCATTAAGATTCATCAATTTGGAAATATGTGATATCAAAGTTTTACTTTTTACGCAAACAATGTACGTTCTAAACGTGTCGCAAGGTATCAAGACCTACTGGTCCCTTTGTCAAGCTATGACGGACTCAGTCAGAGCTTGACCAAGGAACTGACCAGTCATAGCTTGACAAAGGGACCAGTCGGTCTTGATACGTTGCGACACATTTAGAACGTACATTGTTTGTGTAAAAAAGGTAAATGTTTGATATCAAATGTCAATGGTAAGCCGCAGTAATCCACTAACTTTTGTTCCCAGAAGAGATTACCTCTGTAGACATCATCGTTTTCAGTAGATAGTTAGTCAACACTGTTGTCTTTGTCTAGAAAAGTTAAAACTTTCCTTCTGTATGGATTCTGGTCAATCTTCATATATAAGTCAGGCCTAATTGAAACAAGTTCTAGATTCAGGTTGCCAGATGACATACTACTTCCTCCGTTTGCTTGAATGGTATTCCATACTGCTCTTCTGCGTGAAATTGATGTCTACCAGGACACTGTCACATAGTGTCAACTTTTCGCCCTTCACCCACAAAGTCAACTTTTCGCCCTTCACCCTTCAAGTCAAATTTTCGCCCTTCACCCGTAAAGTCAACTTTTGCCCTGTGCTAATTTCACCCCTCATTAAATTTATACCTATATATATATATGATGCTGTCTACTTAGATTTGCTGTAATGATAAATTTGTCCTCAATACGGAGTGGGAAAAATGGTGAAAGTTTCCTGGTATTCAATATTCCCCTACCTTGTGCAACTGGACAAAAACCCATCGCCTACGTGTTTCAAAGTATTTATTGTTTGTCATCATGCTTATTACTCATGTTACGTATATTGTTGATGTTAGTTTACGAAAAAAAATCTGTGACTTTGAAAAATAACTGCACCTTTTTTTTTTTTTTTAAATTACATGTGTGTATAGAGACGACATATTTTCATCTGATTTATATCAAATGCCTTGAAATTTACGCTCCCTTTATTTTGAAACGGGTACAGTAAGTGTTACCTAATGAATCTGTTCACAGTGTAGTGGATACACAATTATGAAGGGTATTTTTTTTTTCATTCTCTTTGATGTGTGTAGTTTTGCTACGGTTTTTTTCACCCATAATACCCCATTATTTATTACTGAATTGTATGCTGACGACTTTTAATCTATAGTTTTTTTAATAAATACCGTTACATATAGTTAATTACTTATTTATTTAATCATTTACAAAGTATATGTTATTAATATTGGTGTAGTTTTACAGAAATATTTTGTATGTTTATGGTGACCCCCTCAAAGAACTTTTGATAATAAATATAAAATAGTCATGGATTAAAAAGCTGTTGTTATGATATTAATATTTATATCAATTTTATCTAAATACTTTTGTTTTAAAATCTTTCTGAATATACTATTTTTCATACAAGTAACCATTTGATATATATCCAAGCCAAGTTTTGTGTAAGTGTATTTTTGATTTGATTTTGATTTGATTTGAACAAATTACTGTAAATATACTCATTTTAGAGCACACATGTAATAGTGCATTATCAAAAGAGTTAAGTGCACGGAACTGAATTGGAACACTTACAATATATGTAAAGAAATAATTATCAACTGTCACCGACTTGATCCAAGCTTTAGGGCTAGCCCTTCATCAGGGATTGAGGGAGTCGCAGTGGCCAAGTGGACGTCTGCGGTCGCTAACTTTCCACAACTGGGTTGCAAGTTTGAGGCATATGTGAGGCAGTTGCCAGGGTACTGGCTGCAGGATGCATGGTGGTTTTTTTCCGGGAACTCCAGTTTTCCTCCTCACCTAAATCTGCCACATCCTTAAATGACCATAGCTGTTAATAGGATGTACAACACAAATAAACAAAATCATCAAATATAAATATAAACTTTATTTATTTTACAAAAGTATGAAAGAAGTTATTATAACTTATATATGTTATAAAAACTTACATTAGTCACTCTTGTTGGTCAAGAAATTAGCACCAAAGATTCTTATATCGGGAGGAAAGCGTAGTACCCAGAGAAAACCCATGTGGTCGGGCATGTGGTACCCTGAGAAAACCCATGTGGTTGGGCATGTGGTACCCAGAGAAAACCCATGTGGTCGGGCATGTGGTACCCTGAGAAAACCCATGTGGTCGGGCATGTGGTACCCAGAGAAAACCCATGTGGTCGGGCATGTGACCCATACTTTGTCGTGTCCGATCAAGTAATTAAAGCCTGGCTGCCTTGGTGAAAGGTTACTGCGTCATCCACTGCGCCACCAGACCAATACCCAAATCATCAGGGATATTGAATGGTCGACAACTTTATGTCATATCCATATTTGAAAACAGGAAGCAAATATCGATGTGACAAGTCAATCCCTGATGAAAGGCTGAACCTGAAGACTTATATCAAGTGTGACTGTTGATATTGATTTTATTTCAAACTTATACAAACTTTGTAATAGACAAAATACAGAAAGTTCAGTTTGTAAATTCATAATTTAGCACATGATTAAAAGTGCAAAAACGCAATAAAATAAGATTTCTGCAATAACAATATTTCCGCTAAATAGGATTTCTGCAAAAACGACATTTTGTCTTGAGGCCAAACAAAAACAAACAAAAAACGATATGAATAATGCCTCTTTTACCTTCCCCAGGTTTAGATTGTTAATCTGTATACTATATATGTGTGTATGTATTTTTTACTATTTTAAACAGTCGATCAATGTTTAAGTCTAAAAACACCATCTCTATAAAGCATTAATTTGTAAAAATATTATGGAATATTTTTAACCTTTTTTAATATTGTATTAAGTTTTTGGAGAACAAAAGTGGAATCACTGATATTATATTATTTGGTTTTAAGGATTCTACAAATTTACTGTGATAACAGCACAATCAGAATTGCACAATCATGCAGTGTATTTGTGCAGCCAAATATTAGTGCACACGTGCAGTCAAGGAAGAAGTATGTTTTAGTAAATATGCATGTGACTGTCTCAAATAGACTGAGACCAGGGTTTGAAGATGACCTGAGGTTAATTCTCTTGCTATGAGTTAAAGGTTATTTGATAATAATAATAATAATTGGAGGTTCTTATATACCGCGTTATCACAACCTAGTTCGTAGTTCATCTCTAAGCGGTTAACAAATTATTATCCGCGGATATTTGGCCTTTGCAACCAGCCAACATCTTTCACAACTCCCTGGGGAGCATACAGCCGTTGCTGCCATTTCAGCGCTCACAGCTAGCATATTCTACAATTCTAGCACTGCCCAACCACATACTTATTTACAGCTGAGTAGACTGGAACAAGCAGAGTAAAGTATCTTGTTTAAAGCTACAACACGGTGCTGTTCCATGACTCGAACCCGTAACCCTTCGGTCACGAGCCTGTCATCCTACCACTAGACTACCATGCCTCTTGT
Source organism: Mizuhopecten yessoensis (assembly GCF_002113885.1). Taxonomy (NCBI): domain Eukaryota; kingdom Metazoa; phylum Mollusca; class Bivalvia; order Pectinida; family Pectinidae; genus Mizuhopecten; species Mizuhopecten yessoensis. The sequence continues at coordinate 783,477 of NW_018404533.1, forward strand.
TATTCAAATAACGCTGCTCAGTACACTAAGGAAATGGTTTGTGGTGTTCTCTGAATACCAGAATGTATTGCAAAAAATCTCTCAAAATCTACTCTTTAATCCTCAACAAAAATTTAATAACAAAAATACTCAAATTAAAATTAACATTTGCTTGTTTATTTATATAAGTGTAAAGAAATTGTGTTTATAGAATAAATTCAGATTTTGAACTTGTGCTACTCTGGTTAATGTATAGATATTTGACTTCAGCATATATAATTTGAAAAAAATAGTTAGTACAAGAGGATAAATTATTTTATTATAATTATTGACCATAATTTTTAAGATTTTTATGATATTATAAAGCTGTCTGTTCAATTGTTTTATGTGATATTTATAGCATTATTGTTATCAGTTGACATGCAAGCTTGCCATTTTATAATATCAATGTTTGTTTGAGTCTGTATATAGGTTGATAACTTTTTGCTTTTATCCCACCGACACACTGTATGATAACTTAGTTTTACGTTATTCGTGATGATATGTCACATATTTCTCTCGTTTGTGGCTAATTTTGTTTATTTGTGTTTAACAAGTAACACAAGAATCTTTGGACATGTGATATGATAAAAAAATGTAAAATTTTACCCGCAAGAATAAGTGTGTTCAACAATTGCAATGAACGGTAATACCGACAGTCTGATCATTTATAGAGAATTTTTGATGATTTTTTTACTAGGTGTGGCATACTGTGGTTTTTCAAAAACTCAAAAAAAAAAAATCTTCAACAAAGAGATTTAAATTCCATTATTTTAATTTAATTTCTGATTAGACAGAAATAAAGTCTTTCCCGTAAGCTACACTGCTTGGCAATATCCCTTATATGCAAACCAATGTCACAGACGCTAAAATGTATTTAATATTACTTACTTTGTAATGTAATTAATGTCGAAATGTGCGTCTATGAAGGATTTCTCAACCAATCATACTGTTCCAAATGTGCAACTAGTGCGTTAATTTAAGACTCTTTCATGCCCAGGGATGTAGGATAGGGAAATTCCACCCGAGGGATTTTCAAATTTAAAGCCTCGGGTTTTGCCAAATTTGAAAATCCTGAGGATGTAATTTCCCTATCCTACACCCTTGGGCATGAAAGAATATTTTTCTCTCATTCCAATCACCAGAATAAGCTCAGAAACCATTAAAATGCGTTTGGAATGGCTACCATTTTGAAAATATCAATAAAAAATATATTATGGACCTCTCAGCAGGTTATAGGGGTACTGGTACTTTAGTAGTAGTAACTGGTTACAGAGAGAGATACTAGGGAAATGACTCTGATACCCCCATTACAAAACAGAAACCAAAAGGCGGCCTCGGTTCTGGAGTGCATTTGGCACCATTTACCGGGTTTGTGCTTGCCCTAAGCTCGTTACAATGAAGCTATGCAGAAGCAGTGCAAAAATTAAAGAGAAAAGTGTCATCAAAGTACGATTGGCGAGTAACCAAACGTGAGTTTAGTTAAGGAAGATTAAGGGAGATAAAAAATTCAACGAGAAAGTGTTGAAGGAGCTATTTTATAGTGCGTTACGTTTTTTTAAGCAATATTTGTATCGACCCTGGTTTTGATGTAGGCAATAATCATGGACCTCTCTGCAGGCACTTCATGGGTAGTCATCTTGTGTGCCGATTTGCCTATCTCGCCAAAATCGTCGTTTTTGTGCGCACATTTACAATTTAGTTTTTATATCGCCTACTACAAGGAACCGGCAACTGACCGGCACAACAGAATAAGGTTTGCCTAATGATTTGAGATGATCAGATTTTTTATCGCACTAATTGTCCTAGCTAGCGTTGTCATGAGTTAACAGTGGCTAATACTCTTCAAGATACATGTTGGAGAGTTATCGTTTCGTCTTTCAGAGATATATAAATCATAAACTTGTCTTTCATCATTGTTCTATATTGTGATACATGTATGTAAATCATTCAAATAAAACTCTTTCAAGAATTAATTAGTTCATGATTATTTCAGTATTGTTTGTCGTACATGTCTTAAAGTCCTAATAAGGGATTTTGTTATTTGAATTAGTGTGATATGTTTCTAACACGTAAGCGTTTCAGGGAATTGGCTGAATCCACAGTTTTAATGACATTTCTGTTAATAACATTTTTAGAAAAATATCATTCAAGCAGGATAGGGACTATTATATAACACAATTTTATTGCACTAAATATTGATGATGTTTCAAAATTTGCTTTGAATTTCCAATTGACATAAAAAAAAATCAAAAGGGAATATCTTTTCTGTTTCTAGTGAAAAATAAACTTCAATTCTAATAAGTTTTTGATGCCGAGTCCAATAAAAATAATTTAGAATGTATGTCAAAGAGAGAAAAACAGACTACAACATGGTATAAATAAAGCAGCGACCCTGACCTAGGAGTTGTAATTAATCAGAAGCAATTACGAACATTCTATCATCATTAGTTTTACGTGCATCATGACCAATATAGACGACAAAGTAACAACTGGTACGATAAGCTTGACGATCGACATCGACCGTGAGCTTGCTCTTTCTTGATAGTAACATCTCTGCTTCCTCCTACTACGGTTCTTATATGGCGCAGTTAACGCGTTATTGAGTACGGCTCCGAATATCATGATTTCCGTGATAGATGTCGACTGTTGATGGACAAACTTGCTCCACAAGGTTTTACAGAAATGCAATTTACAGAAGACTCTACATATTTTTTGGTCATAATCATGATCTCATTTGGAAATATTTCTTTGAGTGATATGAAGATCGATGCTTAACAAAACCGTAATACCATTTCAAAGTTAATAAAACTAGGGCAAGATATGAAAGGAAAATGTTCCAGGGCGACCTTTAAAAAAACATGATGAGAATAAGAGCAAATGTTGCAAGAGGGTAAACGTCTTCCGCTATATCGGCGGCATTTGTAAATCAAAGTCAAATACAAACAGATAATGTCACATCCACCGGGATTAGGGGAGGGGCCAAACATAGTTTATTACTTGGAAATGGTTGAGATCCCCACCCTATAACCATATATACAATTGCTGAGTATAAAGAGATGAATACACATATACTTTCAGGATGGCCCTGGGGTCTATCCCCACTCTTGGAGACATTGTCCCTGTGTCATAACTTTGAAACGGCTGAGATCCCCACCCCAACGCTATATGTACAAATGCTGGGCATTAAGAAACGAATGTAGTCATGATATTAGAGATGACCCTGGGGTCTGGCCAAACCCCTAGGGACCTAGTTTCTGAGTTTCAGCTTGGAAACAGTTGAGCTCCCCTTTCCTATTAACATATATAAAATTGCTGAGTATAAAGAGACGAATGCACATATGCTTCCAGGATGGCCCTGGGGTCTGCCCCACCTTTGGAGACGTCTGCCCCACCCTTGGAGACTTAACCCCTTGGTCATACATTCGAAACAGTTAAGATATCCACCCCAAAACTAGATATACAATTGCTTGGTATAAAAAGATGGATGCAGTCACGATATTATAATTGATCCAGGGGTCTGGCCACAACCCTAGGGACAAGGTCTTGCTAGCATTTGACACAAAAGGTCATAAACTACACACAAAAACATAAAACGTATTAAAACTATTGTCTGATGTTACCTGTTTCTTTTGTATTTCATGCTAGATTTGAGCAACTTCCATTACAGGCCATGTTTCCCTGGACTATGGATAATGCATATTATTCAATGTTCCGTATTTAAATATAAATTGTAATAAAAAACAAAAAAAAACTGTACGAGTAAGAATGATGTACATATCAATTTTTTTATTGATAAAATCTTTCTCCATACTACAATACATTATATTCAAATAATATGCAGTAATTGATGGAAATGGAAATTATGTAATATACAGTAAGATAAAGTTTATCATATTTTTGTATTTTGATTACTGTCGGAGTATCAGGTAGACTAATTAAGTCCAGTGAAATTGTTATATGGACAGGAGTGTTTAAATTAGTTAACATATGGGAAGTCATGCCATTGTGATAAAAGGATTGTCGATAAAGGCGAACGATATAATGCAGCGACATTTTACTTAATATTAACGTTTTTCGTTTAAAAACAACGGCATGAGCAAAAGGTAGAAAATATACTGTATTTGATATCAAAGATACTTATAGACGAACAGTATGAAGGAGAGCTTTAAAAAATTAAAGAACAACTTAAAAAATGAAAAGGTGTATACTCTTCCTGTAAACATAATACATGAAACATAAAACAATTTAACAGAATTAGCCAATTCATATACCTTCAACATGGCAATAAGCCAATAATCTGAAATAGTTACATTGATAGATGTCGATTATATGGACTATATAACCTGAAGACGAGAAGGAAGAGGAAGGTTAAGAATACGGACTAAAGAACCAGAAAAGAAGAGGGAAAAGGAGGATTAAGAATACGGACTATAGAACTAGAAAAGCGGAGGGAAAGGGAAGGTTAAGAATACGGACTAAAGACCCAGAAAAGAAGAGGGAAAAGGAGGATTAAGAATACGGACTATAGAACTAGAAAAGCGGAGGGAAAGGGAAGGTTAAGAATACGGACTAAAGACCCAGAAAAGAAGAGGGAAAAGTAGGATTAAGAATACGGACTATAGAACTAGAAAAGCGGAGGGAAAGGGAAGGTTAAGAATACGGACTAAAGACCCAGAAAAGAAGAGGGAAAAGGAGGATTAAGAATACGGACTATAGAACTAGAAAAAAAGGAGGGAAAAGGAAGGTTAAGGATACGGACTAAAGACCCAGAAGAGGAGAAGGAAAAGGAAGGTTAAGAATACGACTACTAGTATATAACCAGAAGAACATGTTATCATGTAAAGTCTGTCTATAAATATCCTTTATTTGGCTCCATTGTTGGTGTTAGAATGACCAACTCTGCACACGCTCATAAATATTTTCCTTTAAATGAATAGAATATTATATTTACAAACAAAATATGAACATATGGTTGCAAGCGTCAAATTTCCTATTCAGTACAGTGTACGAATATGAAAATTGCTATGCAATTTTTTTCTGGATACACAATTCAGTCCTTCACAGAGACCTTCCTTCTCAACCATTCATTCAATCAAAACTATTTTCTCGTTGCGACCTTAAAAGCGCAGTCGATGAGTGTGTTAAAATTGTCACTATGACAAATGTAAATGGTCCCCTGAAAGGTTAACATGACCGAACAAAATACTGTTCAACTTAGATTTTATTGTAGATGAATCATACAAAAAAATCATAGTTAATAATTAAGCAAGGCATGTCATAAACTTGACCTACCTTGCTAATTTACTTAAAATTGCCTTAAGATGAACGTAACAGGCATGCATCATCGACATTGTGTTTTGCTAGATATTTAACTCGTCTTTCATCAAGAGTAATTGATACATGCTTGATTACTGAAAGTGTATAACGTCGTAGCAACATAATAAATGGTTCTGATGATTAAACTTAGTGACAAAAAACATAAAAGTAGTATAACGAGTAATGGATGCATAATATGGTGTATTTATAATACATACATTTACCTCATTCGATATTCTTAATTGAATACGACTTAAAAGGTCATCAACTGCACACATAACATTACGTTGCTCAAAATATTTTATGATGTTTTTCTAATTCCTCTGTTTGTCAAATGGATTGTGGGTAATTGCTGTTCCGAGTTACTATTGCATGGAGAATACGTATTTTTCAATTTCTATATTCAATCAAAAGTTGTATGAAAAATAGTGACGCAAATTGTAGTATCGTTCCGTTACTGTCAATCCGTAATATGTATGTAACCGGAAGTGAGAATAAATACAGTGTAGTGTCATGGCTGACATACATGTGTTCGCTTAATCTGTTCATGCCATCTAAACCACAATACACAACAAAACATCACACCAATACACTTGAAGGTAAACAAAACATAATAACTACAGTCAAAGTAAGTATATGGAATCATTAACAGTTCTATCTATCGTAGATACAGCTAATTGAACATCAACAAGTATCTTTTAGTGTCTGACGTCATGTGACTTGATTACCATTAAACCTGGTATATCTACACGGGGTTGTTCCAGTACGGCTACCGATTTATAGCAATGCTCCTAGCTTTGTCGGTATTGTCATTGTTAAGTCTGATGGAATGTGACATACTGTATAGCGGTTATATTTCGTGGAGTTTTAATTTTGCTATGTTCGCGCTTTGACTAATATACGCGAATCCTAAATACCAGCGAAATTATCGAAAATGTTAACCACTTTTACGGACCTTATCGCAACATGTTGAAAATGCTTTAGAGGTTTAACCCTTAAATGACGCTCAACATACTTTGCACGACACATGGGATTCGGATGCACGGCGAAATTTAACCCCGGCGAATATGTACTGAATACGAAACCGCGAAATATTGACCCCGCGAATTTAAAGCGCTATACAGTATTTACCATTGATCTTTGCATGAAGGTCCAGAACACTGCAGCACGGCTAGTTACTCGTACTCGAAAGAGAGAGCACATCACACCTGTGCTTTATTCGTTGCACTGGTTACCTGTACGATACAGGTCGCAGTACAAACTTCTGGTGTACACATACAAGGCACTGAATGGAACAGCTCCTCAGTACCTACAGGAGCGTGTTACCCTTTATCAGCCGTCACGATCAATCCGGTCGGTGTCAGAATCTTTGTTGTGTGTCCCGTACTGTGACCTACGGAAACAGATGCTTTGGGAGGGTTTCGGCTACTTTGTGGAATAGCTTACCATCTGCTATTAGAAAGTCAAATATCCTGGCAAAGTTCAAGAGGGACATAAAAACTCGCCTCTTCACGTCTGCATTTTAGAATCTTTGCAAAGGCGTCATGTAAATACCACCCTTTTATTTGTTCAATTATGTGCACATGTATAAATGTTTAAATGTATAAAACTGATTGTAAGCCTTTGTTTTTTGTTTTCATAATTATAACCATTATTATAACCATTACTATTATCCATATGCTGTAAAGCGCTTTAGAGTAATTTTACAAATTATATAGGGCGCTATATACATGTTGTATATTATTATTAAGGTTGTTCTGGTAGAGGCTCTCATGAACACCTATGTTTGTCTTTCTTCTAAATGTTCCAGCCTTTCTATCCTCTCCATTGCAGGGTTACGATATTGATAAGGTTGCTGACCACCAAGAGAGTCCCTGTATTCTCTGATAGCCCTACGTGTGTCCCCAACCATTTCATAACATATCCCCACGAGATTGTGTACTATCCAGTGCTGACTACCTCCCTGTTCTTCGTCATACTTCACGGCTCTAAGGTGACACAATGCTGCGTCACGTCTTCTGATGTCGCCAAGCTCATGATAACACAGAAATGTCAGGAACACAGCATAAGGAAGAGGAGGAATCGAAAATACGCACCTTGGATTTATTTTGGCCAACTCTGGGTGCAACTGGGATGGCCAAAATTGTATAGTCTTTTGTGAAAACCTGATAGAGGATGCACACACCTCCTGACATTTGTGTAGTAGGGTGTATCCACGACCACAGTAGCGATGCTCATACCACATGTACTTTTTCGAACCTGAGTATTCACCAAAATATATTTTTAATGGAGACATCATTTGTCCACACAACTCAAGCGTTTTCGTGTAGTTTCCAGTCTGGTAGTGATATGTTGCCAGCGTCAGTTGCCCTGGACTTGTACACACCGAGGAAAGTGGTGTCATAAGGATTTTGGATTTTCTAAGATTTTTGTACTTCTCTTTATTTCCTTTAGCAGGTATGGGTTTATTGAAAGTTTCGATCCCCGTGGAAGTCAGTCCACGTGCTGTAGCGATGTAAGCTATGATGACATCAATGTCTAGGTTTGATTTAAACAGGAGTGTCAGTGACACAGGAAGTGAATCGGATCCCGCGATTATTCCAAATGTAGCAGCGAATATCTGCATGTCACAATCCATTTCCGTCTTTGTCGGTGTATATCGAACATATTCCTGTGCCCCATTTCTCTCATTCTCGATCATTTTTCCTATAGACGGCTCTATATATTTTGCTTGGGATAGGCATTCTAATTTCATATTATGAAGCTCAACGAGGACACAAAGAAGTTTTTGCTGATTTTCACCATGAACTTTGCCATGGAACATATTGTTGCTATTTATAATGTAATTTGGACAATGTCCTGCATTCACCCAGGCGATCAGAATCTTTAAGCAAAACGCGAAACAGAACAATGTATTTTTCTCTTGCCATACTGAACATGGTGTGTTTTCCACTGCATGGAATACAACTGTTTTAATGATATACGATGATATGATTTCTTCATCCCCCATTATCTGTTTTAAACTGTCTGATAGTGTATGTTTGAGGAAATACTTGAGAAGTCCATATATTAGAAATTGTGTATGAGTGAGGGAATGGATTAGTTTCCGTTCTGCAGTTGCAAATGAAATGCGCCACGGTAGGAATGTGTCATCAGACGTCTTGTCTCCTACAGGGACAAGATGACAACCGTCTTGTACTATCTGATCTATCAAAACTTTATCTGGCCATCCATGCAGGCGAGGCCGTTTCACCCACTCATTGGCCTCTTTTGGCCATCTAGTACACGGAAAGGAAAGCACATAATCAACATCAACTCTAAACTTGCTTTGTGCATTCTTCAGATTAACGGCGGGGCCATGTGTTTCCATCATCATGTGTGTCGAGGAACCAACTGCATCAGCAATATTCTTCCTGCACATTTCACTTGAAATAAAAAGTTTATTCCCAACTGGAACAATGGCGTCTATGATTAGTGTATTGCATCTCCGATCAAGTTTAACTATTTGCAGGGTCACATAGCCAGGTCGGCGGTGAGCATTTATCATCTTACAAACGGTTTTATCTGTGCTGTCTGGTGGAATACTAGGGTCCTGAATAGGACACGTAACCATCACATTATCGTCAATAAACATCAGATCGAAGTCCGACTCTGACATCTTCATTCCTTCGGCCACACTTCCCGTGTAAAACCGTTTAGTTCCAGCTGGCTTGCCATTGTCTATTCGCTCAGTCAGAAGTCTCAGCTTCCTCCTGACGGAAACCATCTCCGGGCTCCCTATCAGACTGTTCATGATGTGATGTAGAATCCAAGACTTCTCGTCCTGCTCAGCCTGATCGGCCATCTCGGTGAAAAGTCACAAATCCTGTAAATATATATTGGGGGATTTGTTCTTTTATGTGATCTATATTGTTCATATCTTAGTTAAAGAACTTTATAAAAATTACTTTTGCTTAGCAAGCTTACCATGCATGCTGTTTATTGTTGAGCCCCACAGATTATAGCATTAGTGTTTTTATACAAAAGAAACTTTATGTAATTAAATTTAATACATTCCATTGTTCCATTGTTTACAGAGTACGAAGATTATCTGCAATGATATTAGAAAGCGTTTTGTGTTTTCAAGGTTTGAGTGTGTTTCATTAGTTTAAGTTGATGTAGTAATGTAGTTGTTCCCCCAACCCCATTTCTTCGTATTCATACAAAATAAATTGCAAATGTTATATTCTAGTAATATCTCGATGTTACAAAGCACAAGGGTTGCCTGTACTGGTATATTATGGCTAGTGTTTGTTTCATAATGTTTATCTTGATGAAATAATGCAAATAAAAAATTATTACAGTGCACGGAAATTGTTAAAGAACATCACTCGAAATTATTATGATCAATTAGGTTACTTTATGTTCATTGTTCACGTATGCACAATTACACCCTATCAGAAGAATATACGGCATTTTTGTCAATTTCAAAAGGTACCCAATGTGTCCATCAAAATCAAGCAACTTTTATCTTAAAATTAAATAATAGGACGTGATTGACATTGGTGGCGTTAATAAAGTCACTCGTTACGGTCACGTGACTCACAATTGCTTAAGTACTGAATCTAATAGCCAATACGACCCTGCTACAAAAATCAAAACGTGTAGCGGAAATCATGAAAACAAGTTCTAAATAATGAAATAGATAAATATGGCGTTTAAAAAAACCAAAAAAAACCCCATCATTCCGTGGTAGATGGGCGAGGACAGAAAACAGAAATAGTACTGTTTTTACCTGATTAGACCCACGGTAAATATATTTTTATCTGAATAAATGAAGGATTTTGGTTAGCCGTTGTGACATGTGACATAGGGCCTAGCACAAAAGAAAACAATTGGGATCTCTTTTAGCATGATTGGGGGTATTTCGACAAAATATGGCACATGGAATGCATCTCTTGGTCATCGAATTGCTAAGTTGTATTTTTTTCTCAACATAAAATATAATTTGAGACGAAGTGGTCCTGTGTTCATGCTTCCACACTCTTACTCACTTACTTTTGAATAGAGTAATAAAAGGAGAAGAAGAAAATACATAATAATACTGAGATTGTCAGGGGTATCCAGCAACAATATCCTTTACTTCCAGATACATCTCGCTTGGAATGTCCTGTTAAGTCTGCTAAGTAGTAAATATGATCAAGGTCACTGGGGTCAGATATGTTGTAATCATTTAAACAACTCCTTCTGATTAACCAAAAGGCCTAGGGTGATGACATTTGGCCATTAACATGCTTGGATGAAGGGTTACCAAGTTTGTTCAAATGAATTACCTTGACTTATTTTCAAGGTCACTGGGGTCAAATATGTATAAAACCTTTAAACAACTTCTTCTGAATAACCATGAGGCCTAGGATAATGATATTTGGCCAGTAACATGCTGGAATGAAGGGCTACCAAGTTTGTTCAAATGAATGATATTGAATCATATTCAAGGTAACTGGGGTCAAATATGTTGAAAACATTTAAACAACTTCTTCTGAATAACCAAGAGGCCTAGGGTGATGACATTTGGCCATAAACATGCTGGGATGAAGGGTTACCAAGTTTGTTCAAATGAATAATCTTCGCCCATATTCACGGTCACTTTGGTCAATATATGTTTAAATCTTTAAATGATTTGTTCTGTATAACCAAAAAGTCCAGGGTAATAATATTTTGCTAGAAGCATGCTGGGTTGGAAGACTATAAATTCTGTTCAACCTAATATTCTTGTTCGACATTCAAGGTCACGGGTGTCATATGATTCAGGCCCATTGGGCCTCTTATTAAACATTATTTACTAAATCAATTTCAACTACACGACGTTATAATGTCACCTGAGTCAGTTTGTTATTTTAAATATTGGGTATACCCCTTACCCCCCGTTTTACAAGTATTTACAACTAACATATTGCTCAACTTGGAATTAGTCCATGATTTGATGAGGAATATGTGATCTTGCAGAACACCATGTTTAACCCTGTAGCAGATTTCTAGATAAGGACCTATCACATGGATCATTTTTCTCATACAAGTTGATTTGATCAAAATAGCTTAAATAAACTGTAAGCACCTGTATAACATGAACAAAAGTTAAATGTACCTATCCCTGTTAAACACCGGGTCTTCAGTGATTATACCAGAGACGGGTGATTCTTTATACTTCAACCCAAAAAGAAATGACAACTACATTGTTTATGTATCTTGCCGCACTTTTATTACTTTTTATTTATAGTACAATACATAGGGTTGTTATACATCAGTATTTGAAGTGTAGGCATATACTGGAACGTAATGCTTTACAAGTCAATCATATTTTGCTCTACATGCACGAGAAGAAAATCCGGGCTGAAAAAAGGAAAGTTTGGGTGATATCAAAGAATCAACTGTAAGTACAATCGTCTGTTTAAGTATGATTTAAGATATCTTAACCTCATATTGCAAATAGGACATTGCAAATAGGACATCAAATAATGAAACAGTTTAGATTGAGAATATTTATTTTTATCTGAATAAACCTAAAACTATTCATCCCCGTCATAATCAGCAGACACCCCCAAAGCTTCTTTTTACGTTTTATTTTGAAACATACAGCAATACATTTTACTTAGCAACATCAATTTAAAATCACTTACCAGAATTTACTCAACTAAGGATCAGTCCATGATTTGATTGAGAATATAAAGAGAGTTTTTAATACCAGATGTGTAATCCAGGTTGTGTAGCAGTTTACTGTTCTTCCCATCGCTGTACATATTGTCAGAACTTATTATGTATGTGTTAATAAAATTCACCTTCACTATTGATCTTTTCAAATTATTAGAATATATCGAATAAATATTTTTCTGTGTTATGTTTATCATTTATCATTCCTCACACGAAATGCTTCATTTAGTCACTCATGTCTTTTTGATCACGCTGGCTGTACCGAATAAGAGCCTGAATTGTTCTGACTTTTTAGCGCTGTATGATATAAAAAGGCGATTCACGTACCAAACGTCGCTACATTTGTGCTCTCATATGGCTATTCTTTTGATAGTAGTTGTTTTATAAATGTACTCATACGGTACATACGGAAATGAAAACTAATTTTTTAAATATCCATGTTGGGTGGAATTTCCAACTTCCTTATCCCTATTTCAAGTAATGATTGAATAGCACGGGGTGGATGAATGGTAGTTTCACTTGCAGTACTTGTTCATCACAAAGCTATATCTATGAAAAGGCAAAGCCTAAAAAGCGCGAAGCTTTCGCTAATCTCTGATATTTAATGATCTCTTGGTCACCATTATATAAAGTTGTGTTTTTCCCTCAGCATAGAATAGAATTGGAGACTAAGGGTCCTTCGGTTCAGACCCGAACAATAAAATGTCCTCACTGAAGGAGGGCTTTCATTTTTCCAAACACTTCTTAACTTATATTTTAACAGATTAAGTTTTGTATCACAGATCCCGTAAATATACAATGGCAAAGTGTTTCTTTTATAGTACGATATATATATATAGTTCATCACTTACTGATATTTAATCATTCATAGAGAAAATTATTTAATAATTCACAGAGAAAAAATATAAAAATGATTCTAATTATAGCAAATTTGAAAAACAAAATCAGCATTCACCGAAATACCGAAACTAACGGGAATACAGAAGCTATAACTTTAAAACTAATCTTTAATCCAATCTATCTGAAACGCACATAATTATATAACATAAGATGGCCGAGTTATGCAAGGTGAAATGTAGTCCTATTCTGTTCCAATAAACATATACAGTCTTATCATTTTCTCGAATCTTTTTGATGAAACGTTTGATTTTGATGACTTATACGTTATGCAAAGTTAATATATTAGAACTAAATAGCCCTATTCACCAACCTTCAACTATCATTGAGCACGCCTCTCATCTACTTGATATTACATCAAGGTCAACCATTTCTTCAAACATGAAAGCTAAATATCTCAGCATCTTACATATCAAATTTCAAGACTCTAGACCTCGTAGGACTTAAGAACTTGTTTTAAATTCATAATCCATTAAAGTGTATTTGAACTTTGATCTTTATCGAAAACAGAAAGTTGACCTTTGACACATAGATGTTACATGAGAAAAAAAAAGTTGGTCTACAAAACGTTTTTAAAAGGAACGAAAAAGCTTTAGCCTTTAATGAGTTATTGTAGTAAAGGTAAAAACGTTGGGTTTTTTTAAAGTCAAAAACGTTACCAAATTAGGAAGGACATCTAGGAGCACCTTAACACTGTATTTAAATAAAATTACCATCAAGGACATTGGAAAAAAGTAGGCTTCTGACATATTGAAAAAGATTAAAAAAAATCAAAATGGCGTAGGATGTTAACGGTAAATGTTCCAAAAAATTAAAGACATAACATGCATCTGGATGGCGAACCCCGACATTTGACCCGACAAGGAGGATTTTAACTTGACATTTTTTTCTAATAACATGTTATAAGAAAAGATTAGTCTTCTAAATTTCTGCAAATGATATAACGCATGAATGGTGTATTATGAACGGTTGTTGAGTTATGGGTGAAGTGGTCGGTGGTGGGTAGGTGACCAAAATGTTTAGTTGAAATTGATATCAACTGTGAACAAATATTTGACCTAGATTGACACGGAGAGTTCGTAGATGAAAGAGACTTTTTATTGTGCAATGGAAACCGGCTCGGGATCAATTATAATACAAATAAAATGAACAAAATGAATTTAGCAGAATTTAGTGAAAGGTCAGTTAGACGAAAATGATACAGATATACCAGACGAAATTTTAAAAAAAGTGATTACGAAAAAATCGCTTAGAAAAAAATCTGATGATCGATTTATTTCATCAAAGGATTGGTTAATTGAAACCTGCTATTCCTTCCTTGATTTCTATTTTTGTGTCAAAATCACAATTTATGAAATTGTAAAGTTTAATTGAAAAGTAAAATAACAAGAGAAACAATCTGATTATAATTGATTTCATATTTTTGAGAAGCCATCATTTCTTTATTTATGTTATGTGTATGCTCATATCTTCTCAAAGCAAGAAATAATGACACATATTTAATTACGACCAGAATACGGATATAACCCGTTTCGGAATCAAGGGTAACCTCGGTTCCTTTCAATATTATTGATGTAGATATATCACATATATATAAGAATCTAAATACTTACCAGCATTTGCTCAACTATGTTCGGTCCATGATGTGATGGGTAATATCAAGAGATGTTTGAGACAAGTTTATTCCAGGGTTATTGTTTTGTCTATCAATATGTATGCAGTGTGTTATAGTCACCTCAGAACGTCTACGATGATGCCGTTTCATTGTTTTGTTCACACGTGTAGAAATAAACACGATACTGAGTAAATATTTATCTGCTGAATAATTCACTTTCCACACACGGTAGTATAGACACCAGTTCATGTTTGGTCCCGTTAGCGGTATCAGAACGACAACTTGAATTTTCTGTTGTACAGTCCCTGCATCCCAAACACAGACGATAAGCGTTTCCTATTTCTGTACATACACAATCGCTAGTCTGTTGACTGTAGTTGCTATATAAATATACTCAAACGGAAATGACAACTGCACTATTTAAATATCCAGGTGGGATTCCCCTTCTTCATTTGTTATATGCAGTGCACTGGTGTAATGGAAAGCGAAAGTAGATTCAGGCGGAACGAGTCTTGCTACAATTACATCCACGTAAAACGTGATGGAGATACAGATGGATCCGATCACGTGGGTTACAGAGGGTATAAATACAGGTGAGCGGGACTATAACTGGGAAGCTGCAACGTATGTGTTCTGGCCACGTGCGGGTTGTTCCGTTTGTTTGTAAAAGAAGGGACGAGTCAGCCACCCCACAGCAATCCTATGGCTAACCGAGTATAACCAAATATATATATATGTATACATGAACACATATACATGAATACACATATATATACCACCGAGGAGCGATGTACATTCTGAAGCAGTTTACCGCTCCTAGACTGTACAAAGCTTAAACGGTGGATATAAAACAGGATAGAAATATATTACCATTATAAACTGTATAAAACGACCCATAAAATAGGTCCTCTCGCTCATTCGGCGTAAAACCCCACAAGGTTAGCGCGGGTAAAGGAGGGAGGCCAACAGTGCTATATGGACCTATTAGTTAGGTAGGAATAACGGGATAAGCGAATAATGAACTAAAAATCAATATCGGCTTATCTGACACAGCCAATAAGAGTAATATAACACCCTATCCAAGCAATTACAATCTATAATAAGATAAAACATATGGCAACATGATCTTATACACATAAAAGTAAATACAACAACAACCAAGTATCCTCCAACTACCTATCCATCCCCCTCCCACAAATCGTCCCCAACACTAACCCGGTCCATACAACTAACATCTGAATAAACCCATACATCAATCAGCACATTTCTAACACCCAGCACCTCTTTCAAACCTACAACCCCCCTCACCCCCCCAACTCCCATCCATTCTATATCCAAATCCTAGCACTAAATCTCCCCCCTCCCCTCCCCACGTGTTTCATCTTTTCCCATACTAATAATCACACTATACACTAAAAACTAGAAATGTCGGAACGAGGAGCAGAATTAAGTGAAAGACAAGTCGAGGTATCTAAGAAAGATGACATTGGTATAAGTTCAGTCAAGTATATAATCAGTGAAGAATGATGAAGAAAGGAATTCAAGGAACGGACACCAAAAAAAACAATAACAACTCAGCACATGCATGACACTAATCACTAACAACCAGTCCGTCGGATGGGACTATAAATGGTGGCCCGTGTGAGAACTGTCCAATTTCGCACGGAAAAAATCCCTCTGGGTTTTTCGAAAAAGAGCAGGCGCGTACACGCCGACTCAGAGGATAGGAAAAATTTATTCAAATTTTAAAGGTAGGGTCTCTTTATTAAGATATTTAGAAGGACTTCCAAATTTTATACATAAACCAAATTCTTAAACTTAGGCGGGGCTGATGGGGCTGACGGCGGCACAGTACCTCACTTCCGGTCCAGAATTGGTGATGCTTCACAATGAGTGTTAGGTTAAGGCATTATTAGGCATAAGAGTCGTCTCACAAAAACTAGACAGTTAATATATATAGGATAGACGGCTCTTTATCTAATCTATCCCCCTCTTCTACTCTTTACTCCACACTTTATCCCTTCTACTCTTTTTCCTTTCTGTTCTTCGTCTGCTGGATAACCGATACATCCGGTAGTGAAGCGGACGTAAAACCTATCAATCAATCAATCAATCACTATAACTGGGATGAAACCCGTAAGGGCGGATTCATGTAGGTGCGAAACCCGTCATCCATCCATCCACTATTACTGTAAGTGTACGCTCTGGGCCAGGACGCGTATTTTGTATTGGATAGTAGTGTAAACCTACACTCATCACAATGCTGTGTATTTAACCGTCGCACTAGTTTAAGTATGTGTGCCAAATTCCTCGGTGTATGCTCGTGTTATGGGTCTATATTTAATCTAGTCGTATTCTATATCGAGGAGAACCGTGATGTCAGCATTGTTAGTATACACTGTCATAAAGAATATCAGTTTAAATATATATATATATATAAGGTTGAAGTAATTTCAACAACGAACGTCAATCATACTATTCTTTATTTATGTTGTGAAGGCAGGGTAACGCGTAAAGAAATAATGGTATATGACCACTTTAATATTTTAATTCGATTTTAACTTCTTGTCTCATAATTATTGTAAATGTTTGGTGTAGTTTAATTTTAATTTATTTATTCAGATATTAATGGTACTATCAATTGTTACGTTCATCTTTCAAGATACAATGATGTAGACTGCTGGTGTATAATTAGTCCCGAAAAATTGCCGCAACCTTGATAGCCACATGGGTAATTTGAGTAGTGGCACGGTACATGACATACACACAATTATTAATTTAAATTTTACCAGTACTCCTCCAATTTTTGTAATGTATATTATGAAATGGTTTTACACAGCTCCCCCTACTGTTTCAATATTAGTTTGGACCAATATAGCGCCATTTGGATTTCCACCTTTTTGACCCCTAATATCACCACGTTACCAGAAGTGAGTGTTTTACGTTCATCGTTATATAGAAAAGAAATCACTGGAAATAATTAATGCATCTCACTCCTATACTAGACCCTATTTATAGTTATTGTGGAGGAATGCAAATTCATGGGTTTAAGAGAAAAAATGATAATCTCCTTCCGTTACTTATAACAGTGTTTTTTTACTCATGTGTACGTATGGCGGGGAATTAAAATGAGCCGCTGATAATATCGTGTAGCTTTCTTAATATTGACACTTCCCTGTTCCAGAGATCTGACAGGATATCACAAATGTATTTGGGTGCAAATGAACTAATTGGACTCCGTGTACGACCACGCCCTGGATAGTTGTATAGTATCATGTGTATACTATGACGCATCATGTTTAAGGTTGTATTTCATAATAGACTTTAGAAAATGCACGAACATTCCTTCCATGTTTACATTGCAGCATTTCTTTTACGGTATGAGTACTCATTTCAGCGTATTATCGAATTCTAACAGATTTGCGTATTGATGAATACATGCGATAACAAACTAGGAACAAACTCATACACAATGTTAAGAGCGACACAAGTGTTATAGTGTAATGTCACTAAAAGAAACACATTTATAGAAAAGTTAGTTTTATTTTGTAATAAAATTTGTAATTACTCAATTATTTTGTCATGTTATTGAATCGATACCTGGCTATTTCCCAAAAGCATTGAGGCATGTATGGGGTGGTAGACGCGGTTGATATGTGTGTGCGGATATGGAGTGTGTGTGCTTTGAATAGGTTTGACTCTGTCCTGTACACATACAGATTTCCGACGTGTACACAAGCTTACATGATAAGTCACACATTCAATCGTGCGTGTTATTTCCGCATTGATGAGTACACATGTATGTGCGAACAGGTAGGTTGTTTATGTGTGTTTCAATTGTGTGTTTGGGTTCCTAACCGATATGTGGACAGGTATTTATTTTTATATTTGTGGTATTTGTGGTTACGCTTTGTGTTTCTTACCGATATGTTGACACATATTTGTGTACGTGTGCTATGTGGGATTAAATGATGTGTTAATTTTTAAGGACATTTTGAGAGGTAGTTTTGGGTTGAATATCTTAAAGTAGTTTACCAACTGTTATCGTGACATGCTCAACACACTTCATCGTCTTGAGGAATCTTCGAAATAATATTTACGTAGTTCTTAATTGAAACTGAGGCTATTCCCGTTTCTGTACCACCTACAGATAAATGATACGTAGATATAGAATGTAATTTATGATAGAATGGTATAGTTATATATACTGAAGGAAAACGAATCAATTAGATTTTTTAGTCTTTTGATTATGGTACGTGTCAGCATGTTTCAATATCCAATATTGGCAGGACCTTCCCATGAGCTGCAATTCCTAAGCATCCTTGGTTTAATAACTAATTAAATTTCGGTACCTTGTTTATGAAATATTATAAGATTCTTTCATGCCCAGGGGTGTAGGATAGGGAAAGATAGGCTAAAAGAAATACACTGTATTTCTGAACCGCTGTAACAGTGTAACATGTCCATTGCAAGTAAAATTGATATTAAATACCCAAAAGAGACTCCTCCATTAGTTTAGGAGTTATCTCATAGATAACACGGATATATGGTAGTATCCGAATTGTATAGAAGATTGCCATTTAACTTTAAAGATACCGCTTATTCTTTTAGGGATACATTTAATTGATTTTAAGATGCCCTTGTTGCATCAAAAAATATCTTATTCCCATTAAGGGATAACTAATTCATTTAAAGATGCACTTTTTATCAAATTCAAAGATATATGCACTTAAATTAGATATATCTTACACTTTCGTTTATGAGTCTGACCAGACTTAGGGACGTTTTCTCCAGATCACCAAGCTCAATAAGCTCTATATCTTATACTCCACAGATACCAAAATGGCTTTAATGCTCTATTTTATTTTAATACATTTTTTAATTTGTTCCCCTCTTCAGTCTCAGTAGTACATGAATACGGCATAGAAATATTGCCTGCTGTTTTATTTTGTTTATGTTTATGTTCACATTTGTTGTAGAATCGTTCTATTGTATATTTTATAGTTTATGATGTAACGTTATTCATCTGAAACGTATCATTTTCATCTGTATATTTGTTTTTAAATTGCTTTCTTTCTTTGTGATTGTAGTGAATATCTCTCGTGCTGTTGTTAAGACATGTTATATGGTAACCCTTTGATGTCAAAAGGCGTTCTTTGAACTGTTCCAGGAAATCGCGGTTCAAACGTGATATTTTTTTCAAAACCCTAACCGGCGCGAAGCGCTGCTGGGTTTGATCAGGAAACACTTTGTCCACTTCCGGTGCCTCCCCATGACTGAGAGTCTTCTGGGAAATTAAGGCCACGTGCGTTATCCGTATTTATAAAATATAACAAGTGAAACATCAGGAATTATCCACTTGATAAAAACTTTATCTTCACTGCAGTGATGATTATACGAAATGCTTTTTTTTATCACATGTGAGGATTTCACTTTTAGTATTGTGCATTTAGAAGGTTATTTTTTACGTAGATTTTCAGTTTCCAATTCAGTTGAAGCGACGGTAGAATACACGTTTGTATTTATGAGCCTTTGCAACATAAATTATAGTATTGACTTTACTACATAACTTCTGTAAAAGCAGCAAACGGCAGTTCCATTGAGTTACCCGTTCAAAATGGCATTCTGCGTGACGTCAATGGAACATGACGTCAAATATAACGCTAAGATTTCCCGCATTTTTCTGATGTAGCAATATTTGTGACGCATTACTTTTATAAAATGTGACAAAGAGAAAATTTAATGGTTTTCCCGTTTAATATATATATATCACTCGTATGGATATACACTGTATCTTTAGAATAAAGCATATACAAGAGAATAGGCTAACAGGACAAACATGAACAAATGTGCATTAAAATGCAATATTAAAACACAATGAAACATGCAGTTAAAAATGTGTATTTTCGTGCCTGGGGATAATTATTGAGTGGCAATAGTTCAACATGTGAGGATACTGAGCGGGAACAAATATTCGGAACGTTAAAATAATGACATTTACAAAATCATCTCAGAATAAATTGAAGTATGCAGGATCCGTTCCCTTAGTTGGCATCTGGCAGGTAGTTACTTTTATTAGAAGATTTAGTGTGTATTTTCTTTTTTTGCTCTAACATTCGTTAAAATATCATTTTTACATACGTCGTGTGAGGTATAGGGATCGTCTGAATATTTGGTGAAATTTCGCCTTGTGGACACGATTGGAGCTTTTCCATGATGGATTGGGATATTTTAGTAATGCCAGAGTGTTGATATTGTATCAGACATGGCACACTTCGTTTTTGGGGAAATAAATTGAATTAATTAGTGAGTAATTAGCACAATTTGCTTGAAAATTTACCATGTTTGTACGTAAAGTTACATGTGTATTATATACACACACATTTATAGCCACTGCGAGAAAGTGGGTCGCCGAGGTAAAATTCGTCTGCTAATGTAACGTGTGTTGTTCAGCAACCAGTATACACAGCACGTGGCAAATGTAATTTTATAGGTGTATTAAAGTTTAAGCTATAGCAGGTTGGTTTCAGAAATGAGATCGGTTCGGGTTTTTGGGGTCCATTCGAATAGGTCTTTTTTATCTGTTTACAATATAAAGTAAATGCAGCAGATGTTTATGAGTCGTAGTTCGGCTGTCATCGAACATTTCTACAAATTCTTTTTACGGATGGAATCGGCAGACATTTCTCCATAATCTCCATATGGTTTTATTTTATACTATTACTCGTATTGATTGTAAGCTAAACACCATTCGGGACCTGACAAATAACTGCAGATTGTTATCACATACCGGGACGGCACGTGTCGAGAAGCGGGTTATGACAAAATTCGCTGTGCGAGAATAGACCTGTGCGTGTGTGTCGAAGGAGGGGGAGTAGGACGGGAGGGGGAGTAGGACGGGGAGTAGGACGGGAGGGGGAGTAGGACGGGAGGGGTGCTTTATCGCAGATGACTGTTCGCTGAAATAGGTTCAAAATGTAATGTAGGTCGTAATCGGAGGTGGACATGTATTATGCGTGTCCCATACAGCGACAACAGTGAGGTATCAGAGGGTTTTAGGCCGCCGATGGACGCGTGCAAAAATATTGAAATCATAATAAAGAAATAGCTAGTAGAATAGAGGATATAATTAAATTATTTAATAATTAATTTTATTAGCAATTGTATCATTTTCGGTTTCTTTATGTAAACTGACGACCTAGGAGATATACTATTTAAAACATAAACCCTTATGGTACCCTAAAAATATATACAGTTGTTGGCCAAAAGTAAGTTCGTAAAATTTAATTCTACTATATAATCTTACAGTATAAACTTTTGTTTTCAATGAATTTTCCTGATTTATTTTGTTGATGGGCCGATTTTAACAAAACTTTGCACGCTGAAAGATATTGGTTTAAAGTTCCTTTTCATAACAATTTCATTAATTTCGGTAAGTGTATAAAGGAACACGGTGCCGCGAGAAATTTGGTTTTGTTGTAGATTTTAATTTCTTCCAACATATGCATTATCATAACCCTGTTAATTACGTGAGGAAACTCTAGATATTTCTTTTCAACACACAAAATATCATTAAAATCGGCGATATTTGATTACTTTTATATTTTAAAAAAGTACCCTTCGCCGTACGTGTAGTTCCCTCTGAAGCATACACATATGTGTGCTATTCATATTTGGTAAGGTATTTCGGATGGATTTTGATAAATATTAGTTTCTTATCTCAATTTCATCAAATTAAAAACTTATTTTCTTATTTAATTTAGGCCTATCAAATTTCAATATAAAAGGATCTAGTGGAAAACGAAACTAAAATCAATCATCGATTCTCGGTATCTAGAAGAAAACGTGAAAATTCAGCTGTGTTTTAACTTATATGATATGCTTGATTAGAAAGTATAAGTATCGCCTTGAAACACCATGTCGAAGTGCCGATTTTCGGCCTTACAGATAACTTAAAACGATAGGCCCTATATCGTATCTGACTGTGTACTTTCGTCGTTAGACGTTTTAGAATTTCAAGTGATCGAGAAAAGTTATTTAGCATCGCAGTTATGCAGTTTTTAGAACAGCAAACCGTTCAGAATTACTTCGACGGTCGCTTGTATTAGGTGCCAATCGACGACACGTGCACGGGAATGGCCAAGTTGCGCGACGTGATATGCTCCCGATTTATTTCGAAGGGTTGGTCAATACCGTTATAAATTCGTCCTTTTCCTTTCGAATGTGTTTTACTGCCATATAACCTACATTTGAAATGTATGATCTTTTTAAATCTATTTATAGTTTCTTTTACTTAAAACATGAATTACGGTGAATGTAAACAAAGGAAAAATAATTATCAATATTGCATCACTGAGGCTACTTTTGATTTGGATTTTATTAGTTTTATTTTTTGATTGAAGGCACGGAATTAAAGGCGAATAATATCTTATTTGAACGGATTAAAAATATCACATTATGGATTGAATTATAAACATCATGTCTACATTTTTTTTTTAATTTAACAGAGTACTCCTTAATTTAACATCATATTGAATAGTATTGCACTTCAAAAATATTAAATATTTAATGATTTTGATGGAGGGCCTATCCGTAACGGTTGGAGACCGAGAAAGTATGGCCACTGTTTAAAAAAAATTAGCTACTGAAATTCAAACATGGCTACTTTTTTGGCTACTGATTTTTTAGGTCCAGGGTGAGCCCTGTATTTATAAACGATCATTAATTATATTTCGTGTTTCTTTCAAAAAACACCATAAGATTGTTTAGTTATTTATTAACCTGCAGTTGACATTCAACGTGTAACGGCAACCAAGCACTAGACAATAGGTCATCTGTTCGCCGACAACTGTCATTGAAATTTCACATCACGTATTTCTCTACATTGAACTTATAAATGTCCTTTCATTGACGGGTAATATGAACCTTAGATACTTTCTTTCATATCAGATCGCACTTGGCTATAGATGCATCAACATATATTCGCCGTACAGAGGTGAAATCAGTTTTCAGTTAAATACAGAATATAAGCACATGTACAAAATATTTTTTATCGATTTATCCAAGTCCAATCAACATATGCATCCTACCTTCTATTTAGCATCGTAAGTTCCATGTTTTAATAACTTCTGATCTTTTTTCCCATAACATGTCATACAATACCGGTACTGCATGGTCTGCTTTAATCAATATTTCAAAATCGCGTGACAAAATTCACATAATCTATGCATTACATAACTGTTTGTTCTATGTTCGACTGTCGTGTTACTCAACAGGTCTGTACAATACCAGAAAATGTCTCAAATACAGGAAAAACTTATCGTGCTCTACATGTCGCCTGGCGTTCTGCTCGATTCGGTACCAACTATATCCGGTGTTAGTCCCTTATAG
Source organism: Mizuhopecten yessoensis (assembly GCF_002113885.1). NCBI lineage: Eukaryota > Metazoa > Mollusca > Bivalvia > Pectinida > Pectinidae > Mizuhopecten > Mizuhopecten yessoensis. Next base: position 807,403 of record NW_018404533.1, read on the forward strand.
TGAACACGGGATCCTGCAAGTTGGCGTTTTATTGTATCATTGACCATGTGCGCATATGTCTCGACATGCACGTCATCCCAGAGTCGAAACCTTCATAACTTTTCAGGAGATGGACAAAAACTGATTTTTGTTTTAGAAATTACATTTTATTAAAAGATTTTCACAATATGCAATAGTTATACAGAATACCCTACAATTATAACATGCAGTTGCTCTTTAAGTAAGAGTATTGTAAAAGTAGTACAATAGAGTTTTTTCCTAATAAAAATATAAAAATGCAAATTCTTATTTTTGTGCAAATTTTGGTCAGTAGATCAAACCTCGTAACATCACAACAAGTTGTAAATGTCCTTAAAACAATGATCCAGCATTTAATTTTGGGCAGTGTTATCAGCAATGATTGATGACCTGTATTTGACAACCTGAGTTTGTTTAGTATCCTGTTAAATGTGGAAAGCGATACCCTGGCATTTTGGAAAAGTGAGGGTCTATAGTGCAGATATGTTGGGGCCGGAGGGGCTGGCACCATAGGGGAAACAGGTAGTGTGTATTATATGTATAACTGCTTTATACCAAAAGCTTGTGGAAACAATTTTTCGTTCAAATGTATGGTTCAATGTTTTCGTTTCGTATTATTTTACATCGCCATGATGCATGTCATATAAGTCTACTTTGTATATCAAATGTCATCATTATGGGAAAAATTAGATCTAAATTTGCCCAGTTAATGTGTGTGTATGAAAAAAGTATGCATAAAAGTCTGTATTTCACATTTTATTCTTCTCAACAACAACTACTATATATCAATATACATTCAGTAATACATATAGTTTGTATCTTTTGTTTTGCCTTTTAGTTCTTTGTAGTATAGTATACTATAAATGTACATATTTGGGCAGTAACACATTTCATTTTTTTTTAGTCAGAGTACAATCATTGAACTATGAGCATTCAAATCTTGACTTGATCATATTGGAATGGGCCTTTAATGGCACATATGGCGGTCAGTGACACATGGCTGACAATGACACATGGTTGTCAATGACACATGACTGACAATGGCACACATGGTTGTCAACGGCACATGGATGTCAATGACACATGGCTGCAAATGACACATATGGCTGTCAATGACACATGGCTGTCAATGGCATACATGGCTGTCAATGACACATGACTGTCGATTGCATACATGGCTGTCAATAGCAAACATGGTTGTCAATGTCATACATGGCTGTCAGTGGCACACGTGGCTGTCAATGGCACACATGACTGTCGACGGCAAGCATAGTTGTCAATGACACATGGCTGTCAATGGCACACATTGTTGCCAATGGCAAACATAGTTGTCAACCACACATGGATGTCGATTACATACATGGCTGTCAATGGCACATGTTGCTATCAATGGCAAACATGACTCAATTACGCATAACTGTGGATCACCTACATGGCTGTTTATGCATACATGGCTGTCAATGACATATATATATATATCGACATGCATGTTTGAGTCATATATATATATGTCATTGACAGCCATGTATGCATTGACTCAAACATGTATGTCGATGCCACAATTGACCGACACATTAAAGATAACGCATTTATGAAAATGTCCTATTTAACATTGTCCTGGGAGGTGCGTGGCCATTTGCCTCTTGCTCTTTCACGTAACTATATTGCTATTGGCAAACTTTTACTACTGGTTCTGCTATTAATTTGTATTGTTTTACTTGTACTGGCACAGCATCAGTAATAACACAAATTTTAGTTACATGTGTATTTATTCATCTGTGTATGAATATTTACATATATCTCGTAAATATACAATCCATAAGTCGTTATTTGGAAAACACAGCATGTTAAACGTGGGATAGTGTTTGTTCAGGATTGTTAGCACTTCAAAATTAACCCCGGACAACACATATACACCAGAAGATGTTCCCAGAATGATATTTCCTTTGTGATTAAAACAACCGGTAAAGATCCGAAATCTAGGACATACTTCAGGAAGCGTTTCGATAAAAGTAGTTTTCTGAAGCGACCCATCTAACAGCATAGGTGCATATACCTGTAGAGAGGTGACCAAAACTCTTCCAGAAACAGCGTCCTTGTCGATTGTCGATGGATAAAATAATTCCTTTTCGCCGTTGGAATCAGTGGAATCTATATACAGATGTATGCATTTAACTCTGTCTTCGTCCCATATTTCTAGTCCCGTTTCATGAGAGACGTATGCCTCCTCTTTTAAATTTGAAGAATATATGTAAAGATGCTTCGGAGGATATTTTGTACGGAATTTCTCCGTACATTTTCCGGCTAAATATTTGTTTACACTGTTATCGTCACAACAAAACCAAACTGCACCATTTGTTTGCGATATTGCCACATGTAACACAACCCTGTCCTTTACAACATTTTCAAATGTTATCAGACTCTCGACCTTCCCGTTTGCAGACACTTCCTCGATAAATTTCATATCTTCCATCCTAAAGTAAATTTTGTCTTTAAATGTCAGCATGTTAACAATAGCACGTTTGACTGTTTTGCTAGTTTTAGATACGCTGCTATAGAAAGTGAATGCCCCACTCTTCTTATATGGTGCTTTCAGTTCTTTATCCTTTTTTCCATCTGCGTTGCCTCTACAGATATTAATTTAGCAGATTATTTATAATGTTGGATGTTATCACACAATAGACAAATAGATATGTCTAAATAATTCAAAGTGAAGAAATAATTTTGAAGCAACAAATAGAAAATATCAGTTGGATACCATCACTGATGAAATGTATAATTTCTGTTTTCTTTTGCACCAATTGTAGTATTAGTATACTTCATTAACTTCCACCTTTCTATTAACTCATGATATTGTCATTGCAACCTCTGAGTAAGCATTCCAGTCCGGTAGACTGCTTAAAAATATCAGTAAGACATATCAAAAGTAAATGAGTTTGAAATTGGTTGTATTTTTGTTTTAAAAGTGAAAATTAAATAACTTGCACACTGGTTTTACTTCACAATACGATATCTGTAACCAGAAGGTAATTGTACAGATTGATATTAACAGAAAAACGAGAAAATACTGCACAAAGGGAAGATTCACATGGATACATAATTTACAATGCAATGTCATGTTAGCATACCTTTCACCATTGCAATTGATATCCCTCGTGGTAACTTCTGGACGAGGATCAGTTGAATTTCTAATAGACGCCTACAATGCAGAAGTTTAGATATGGTGACATCTATCTGTACACTACAGTCGTCAATAACGAATAAATTATGTCTGATGACAGGGCCATTAACAATCTTACTGATTCGATTTAAAAAAGTTCCGTTAAACGTGGTAAAACTGACAATGGCAAACAGTATGATTAATATCCTGCGTGGCGACTTCTTGACAAGGATATGTGTATTTTCGTGTATCACTAACACTTCAGTCTTAACCAACGTATGTAATATATCTGATGCGGGAGCCATTGTTCCATCAACTATGGTTAATCTGACAATGGCAAAAAGTATTAAACTTATGTAAAAGTATTAAACTTATGAAAAAAATATCAAACTTATGTCAATGTTCATTGGTATGTGATGATCGAATGTATCCAAAGGTGGTTAAGGAAGTAAATATTTTGTTCACATAATGTTTCAGTTTATTGTAGCGAAATCGTACAATCGCATTATTATATTTACACCTAAAGACTGATACGTAAATGTTTTTATTCATTTCATGTAACAGTCGTTATTGTAACAGACACTGTGATATCGAGTCCATTCATAATCAAGAGAATAATTAAAGGCAAATATTTTCTTAACATGCAACATTTATACCTAATTCAATTGTTGAACAATTACCTGGGATGATGAAGCCGTTTCCATATCGTCGAATGGTATCGAGATAGCATATACAGCATTTGGATTGCCGGCAGGCGGTGAATCTTCATTCGAATTTCCAACTGTTTCCAATGGCATCTGGGATTCCAAAATAGCAACCGTGTCACTTTTGCTTCCTCCGTTGTGTTGGATATCACCACCTGTACATTCTGTAGTGTCGTCGTTAGATGTAACCAGGATTTTCTTTGACGAGGGCATTTCCGCATCAGAACAAATGCTTTCCACTGAATAAGGTCGCGGTACAGTTTTGGTCATGTCTTGTTGCATATCCAAAATCAAACTTGTAACAGAAAGATGGGGCGATATAGGAATTTCTTGCTCCGCTGAATGTGAATGCAGAAGAGTTTTGTCGCTAGGACCAGTAGGCAGTTGATTGAAATCTACAAAAATACATAAACAGCTATAAGAACAGCATGGCATTTTATACAAATTACAATGAAAAATAAACCATGACAGATATATCAGGATATCCTATCAATACCGTTACTTCGATTCATATACCGAGGGATCAATATTAATATCGGTAATGTTTCATTTTTTTTGTTCGAAATATGATCCGTTATGTTCTTTTTTTCTATAAGAACAAGTGCAGTACATAACTTTCCCCATTGACAACTGAAGTATGAAATGTGTTTTATGTCCTATTAATAGCTATGGCAAATATATGGAGGTGCCAAGTTTTGGTAGTGGAGGAAAACCGGAGTACCCGGAGAAAAATAATGGACCTACGGAATAGTGAAGACTGCCCCGCGTCGGCTTCGAACCTACAACCATGTGGCAGTGGGCTAGTGGTCGTAGACGGTCAGACGCTTTAATCAAAATATGAGGGCTAATATAACAAGAGGCCCATGGGCCTTAACGGTCACCTGAGTCTATAGTATTTATTTTTGTTGTTGAAATATGTACCAATTTGAGTAAAAAATAGTATAATGTTAACTTAACTTTGTCAGGACCATGAGCTGATCATTCCTAGACCAATTTTAAGTGAGATCGGCCTATTAGAACTTAGTAGCAAAATAGCGGCCATGGCAGCCAAATTGTATTTCTGATTGACCCGAAAAATAACAACACTTTGTCAGGACCATGATTCGATCATTCCTACAAAGTTTCAGTTCAATCGGCCAAGTAGATCTTTACTTTAAGTTTGAAATAGTTT